>NW_016908756.1:456470-496503 GCF_001483705.2 Eufriesea mexicana | reverse complement strand
TTCAGCAAGGAAATGGTGACTGTAAGATTGAAATGCAGAATTGAATGATGCATTTTGAACAGCATCGAATGGATTCTACCTTTGTTTCCGAAATTAAACACGAATGTAGATATTCCTGGTTCATAGCCGCGTCTAAGGATCGGATGTAATAACAGCCTGGCGAGGCATATAATGGTATAATGGGGAAGAAAATGGCGTGTAACCGTGCGATAATTTTTGCATGAGAACGAGGAAGCGTGCGAACCCTGTCGTGGGATGACAAATAAGTCGTGCGAAATCCGCGCATGCCGGAAACGCTCGCATTTAATTAACTGAGGAGGCGCTGTTAATAGAGAAGAGAGAGCGAAAAAAAAGAAAGAATCAAGAAAAAATGAAATAGGAGTCGCGGGCTGCCGGAAGAACAGGCAGGAATGGTAGTTGAGACGTTTACTTGGAAGCGTAATTGACACAAAGTTGGTTAATTGTTCCATTACCCGCATAGCAACAAGAACACAAGGGGATTTCTTTCACAGGGGATTGAAAAATGAGGAACGTGTAATCCATTACGCTGACAGATGTTGCGGGTTACTTTAACTGGGGGAATTATAATTAATTTTAAAGTAGTATAAGCAAGTCGGCGGATTCCGTGTCGAGTAATTGGATTCCTTTGAATAATTCAAGAACAACTGAATGAGAGAGCTACTTTCGTTCCAGGCTTCTAAAGGTACGTGTCCAAGTTGTGGACCACGTGTCCGGAGTCCAAGAGTCCAAGATCCGTGGATTTTGGATCCTCGAATCAAAAGCCTACGCATTTCTACCCCAAAGTCCAAAATCCATACATCCAAAGTCCACAGGAAGTCTGGGAGTCCAAAATCCGTAGATCCAAAATCTATAAATGTTAAGCCTGGAAGTCCAAAATCAATAGATCCAAGATCCACAAATTAATGTCCACGTATACAAGGCATACACATTGTTAATTAAAAATTCCAAAAGCTCTTAGGTTCAAGATCCATGGATTAAACTTCACGTGTGCACAGTCTACACGTTATACTTTGAAAATGTCAAAATTAATATTATTTAAAATTCACACATATACGAAGTCGGATCCAAATCGGTAAGTCCAAAGCCAGTTATTCAAAGGTTCCATAAATACAAAGTCAACGTGTTTAGAGTCCACAGATTCAAATTTCGCGCAGTAATTCTCATGGATTCGAAATCTAAACATTGTAAGTCCAGAGTCCCGAGTCCAAAGTCCACAGATTCCAAATTCGCGTGGGGAGTCCGATGCATCCCAAATCTAAATGTCATAAGCCGATAGACCAAGTCCATAGGTTCAAATTTCGTGTGGTAAATCCGACTACTCCGAAATCTAAACATTGTAAGTCCAGAGTCCCAAGTCCAAAGTCCATGGATTACATATTTGCGTAAATCAAATGTAAATCCCACGGATCCGACATCTGAACATTGTAAGTCCATATACCACAGTTCACTGATACAAATTTCGCGCGGTAAATCTTACAGATCCGAACTCTAAACAATAAATCCAAAGTCCGAAGTCCATAGTGTTTAAAGAACAGGTATCTAGAAACTACTACGTTAAAATTTAAACTCGAAAGCTCTCTAATTCACGTCCCTAAAATCCACACAGTCAAAGTTCCTAGGATCCCAAGCTCCACGCATCTAGAGTCCCCACCACCTTCATCTTTAGGACCCAAACCTCGCTACTTCGATCCAACGGAGGCTCCGAAGAACCCAATCCCTCGTCTCTCGAATCACTTAGCCATAACTCAAGTATACCATCAGATACGTCATAAAATCTACACGCGGAGAGTAGGCAAGCCGATTATTTAGAGGCTAAAACGGCGCGGCGTCGCTTTTCCTTTCACCCGTGCGCGGATTTTGGGGCCACGTTGTCTTTTACTTTCTACGCTACCGGCGACAGTGTAATTGTTCGTGCGTTCGAAAAATCCTACCACCGGCCCAATACATAGCTCCGTTTTTACGGATTAATGACACGGTGGAACGAGAGTCCGAACGGTCCAAGATTACAGGCCTAGGACGCTTGACCATCAGAAAACAAACCTGCAAACATCTGTTTCATCGATGCCAGCTACATTGTGTACATAAAGCCTCGCAATACCGACATGACGAAACGATTTTTATAATGATCCTGCGCGAGAGAAAGAATCCTCGAGTCCCTTTTCTCCTCTCCTCGAGGAGCACGCGACTCAAAGGAGGCACGGAAATCGTTTCACTGGCGTTTCGTTAAAATTGAATTCCACGTCTCTTTGTCCTCTCTCCTCTCCTCTCCTCCACTGTCCCGTTTTCATTTCGTTAGTCATTCAACGCGAGTATCTACAGCAGGGTTTCTCAACCATTTTTGGGACTTATGACTACTTTCTGGACATCGGTATGCTCTTTCGTTTCTTTGTCCTACTTTTTTCGTGTTATTCAAGAATTGGGATTCATAAAAAGAAGACTTGACATGTTTTTCAGTTTATATTCAGGTGTTGGACACAGTGGGAGTCCGTGTGGGCCCAATTGAGAAACCTGGAGCATAGTCTGTGACTTACAGAATTTCTCGGTCGTGTAATTTGGAAATAACAAATCTTGTCAAGAGAAAAAGAATTTTATTTAATAGGGGAAGATTAACACTGCACCTACCCAGGGTTCAAATGGTGATTTTTTAATTATTTATTGAAAATTATGCATTCGACTTTGTCACTCTGCTCATTTGTCTCTGCAATTTTTAATACAGGTATCATGTTTCATTTTTGGGAAACTATTTCTTACTTCATTTCTTCGACTACTATTCACTTGACTGGCCATGGTAGGTTTAGTGTTAATATCGTGTGATATTGTTCACAAAAATATCAATATTTCAATTATAATCAGACGAAGTAATAACCTATGCACTTAAAATTCTACAAAAACAAAGTCTGCAATAACACCAGCTGTTTTATTTTATTTTATTCTTACAGAAGATTAGCATAAAAATTTAAATACAACTATCAAGAAACACTGGGAACATATCACACGACTAACCGGCCATCACGGAGCACGAGCATCTTACAGCTTACCACAGATTATAATACATCATGACGTGAAAGTACGTGAAGTTTGTATGAAAGGATGAGTGCGGCAAGTATGTATGAAATTATTATGCGAGTGACTTTAGGCTAAAGTTGTTGTTATGGAAGCAGGTACGCGTGTAATGAACGTAGTCTGGTATGACCTAGGTATTTTAGCATACTCTATGGTCGAAGAGAGAACGAGGTAGAGAGGGCGTGTTAGATTAGTATAATATAATACAAAGCAAAAATTGAGAGAAGAAGTCTATCTGAACTAGCGTTCTATTTGAAAGAGAAAGAGAAAAGAGATATAGTATATTCCTACATTATACGTTATAATTCACACACAATTTTCCGTGGTTTAATAAAAATTTTGTGCAATTTATCGATATATTTATAGGGTAATAGCAATAGCAATGAGAAGGCGTTACGAGGCATTGGTCCTCTGGAAAGAAGAACAGGAAGCGATCTGAGTAGGTGCAAAGAAGCGAAAAAATTGCGGAGGAGGCGTCTATACAAAGAGAAAGCTGGAGTGGACGAAAAAAGGAATCGTCCCGGCGATATTTCCAACGAAGAGTGGATGACGAGCAGAGAGATTCGATCGGTCCGATTAATAAGGATCGCGTGAAAGTGCTGTTAAAACTCGGTTTTCTTCTCGAATTAATCGCATTAGCTGGGTAATTCCTGCGATTGCGGATGATCGGTTTTTTTTGCAGGAATACCGAGGAGTTATGCGCGCCGAAAGAGGAAGCGCGCGTGAATCGGATTGAAAGTCGAGGATCGAGATCGAAGCGAGACGGGAAACGATTTGCGTGTCGAAATGGATGCGAGAAAACGTGTCAAGCAATGGCTACGGTGATGACTTTGCATAATAAAATGCGCGAATGATTGCGAATTAATGGATATTTACACGTGGAACTGCGAGTGTCGGAATGTTATCGAAGATTTACTTAAAATGCAAATTAATTGAAAGGCGAAAGGAAGGAAAAGCGGAGAAAGAGTTCACGCTTCATATGGGATCGATAAATTTTAACCCCATAGCGAGTAGGTTCGAAAAATTTGTGTCAACGGTACTGTACACAGAATATGAGAAGAGAATTCCAAGATTATATTGGCAAAATTAGAAAGTACTTCGACTTATCGTAGATACGAGCCGTGGTGGCGCTAGTGAGTTACATGCCTTAAGACAAAAGTCCAAGTGTTAAATTTTAGTTAATTACTTGATAAATACATGTACAATAATTAAGATAAAACAGTTGGAATATCGTTTAAATTATCCTGACGTCTCGAAAGAATTTATTATTGAAAACTCAAAAAATAATTTTACATAATTATTTAAAGTAATAATTCTGAGATTTATTTTCTAAAAATTTGCCACAAAATAATAGAGTAAACGCCCATGTCATTTTGCAACCACCATCATAATTAAATTACGAACGCAATTAGTATGCGTGCACTATACTGTGATATATATAAATACCAAGAATTCCGTTGAAATTAAAAGCCAAATAAAAACTTCCCGACTAAGTGAATTTCCTTGTACCACAATGCACCAATACTTTGTACATCCACGGTATATTACACTCAACATGCACCCTCTTTAAACTCCATCCGACCAAGAGTATCCACATACCAACCCCAGAAGACAAGCTCCCCCCTCAGAAATCTCCCTCGAATCACGCCCATTGCCATCATAAATTAAAACCAGTCCATCGAGAACCCCTCTCGAATAATGAAACTCTCAGCACCCTTCGAATCCACCCTCTCGACCAACCCCATCCGTTAAAAAGACCAATTCTCCCCATCTGCGCCAGCCCGCCAGGCATCCCCGGTACCCTGAGTAACCCAAACTCGACTTCCTCGGCAAAAGACCGCTATCATCCGAGTCGTACCAACCTCTCCTTCCCCGCGACGCACAAATCTAGGCACTGCACAATGGCGTCCCTTAGTGGAGCCCAAAATGGACACCTTTACTCCGCGGTCGGTTAATCGTCGACAGAGTACCGGCGCTAGGGAACAGTTAGACATTTGAGGACCGGCTGAGAGCCTCGAGGAAAGGACGAAGAGGACCCCCGACAGGGCGACAAGGATCCCAAGGCAGGGAGAAGAGAGGGGGGGCTAAGAGACGAGTCCCGAAGCACGTAAATAGACAGCGAGGATGCGGAGGCGTGTGAACCGGGCTTTAGAGGCCCACGTGGCTGAAGAGGTGGGTGTGTCTCAGCTTCCGCATACTCCACGGTCAACACGTTATCTTCCTCGCGAAGACCAGCGTGTCCCCGTCACGCTTAATAGAAATTTTAATCAGTGTTCGTCCCCTCTGATCATTCCTAAAGCATCCAGAGTCAATGGGACACTTATTTATTTATTACCAGCGATGTCCCTAGTACCTAGTCCCAAGATTCTAGTAAGAGACTATCCAGTGAACAACAAAACTGAATGTATAATAGGTTAATATTTAAGCAGCAACAATTTTATGAAGAGAAATCGTGAATTAAAATGAAATTTGTGAGACAAATACTAAGGGCAAAGCCTGCACTTTTACACCCCTAATTTAATTCCTACTTAGAAATTTTGGAAGAAGAAAATAAAGACAGTTCTTCATTTAGAAAATTGTAAAAATTCAAAAAGATCAGGCATCTAGAATCTACTATGTTAAAATTTTAATTGGACACATCCCCAATCTACTCTCCTAAAATTCACAATAGTCAAAGTCCCTAGATTCCAAGCTCCACGCATCTAGAGTCCCCCACCTACATCCCCAGGACCCAAACAAACCCCACTACACTGATCGATCGGGAAAGCTCCAATCCCTCGTTTCTCGGATCATTTAGTCATTCATAGAAATTCACAGAAATACATACAGCAATGTACTAAATTTTTACGAATTAAATAATAATTTCTGCGGAAATTGGATGACCTGAGAACACTGACAGGCGAATGACGAAATGGGCAGAGACCAATTGGGTTAACACGGACCAGGTGACCGTGCAAATTATACGGACATTAAGGGAGAAGATAAGGACACCCGGACAGGCCACCTTTACGTGGTGTTTACGACGTGGAAAGAAAATGGCGCGTGACCAGCGCGGCGGTGACCGTTTGGGAGCAGGTTAACTATAGAAAACCGAGTCGTTAACCGAAACAATCAGGCAAACGGCACGATAAATAAGAAAGCGGGCGAGTAAGTGCGGGAAAAAGCGTAATTGTCGGACTTACCAGGAAGCGTGAGGCCGCACGTGAGAACGTGTTCCGGTATGTCGTGAATGGTCCTGGGCGCTACCACGTCGTCCACTCTCTTTTTCGTTCCTGAAACAGGAGACAACGGGGATCTCGTTACTCCCGCATCCTTTACGAATCCGATCCCCGGGGCTCGCGTTTGCATCTCAATCGACGAACGGAATCGTATACCAAGCAGATTTCGGTAATCCGATATAACGGCGTGCAGGAGGTTTGCGTAAAGTGTCCCTTCGTGACAGTTGCACAAATATGACCGCGATCCACCCGTGAAAGGATATCGGGTGACTTTTCCCAACCCCGATTCAAAAACCGGAGGAAGCGTTCCGCGACCCGAGCGCTGCTCCCAATGCCAACTGACCTATCGCAAAACCCGTAACGAACGCCACTCGTTCCCCAGGTGTATACCTGTCCCCGGGGCACCGCGAAATTCGCGCACAGGATTTCGTCGCGTTGTCACGTAATTAGATCCTTCCGGGGATCTACGTCGAGAGAGCTGGATTTGATTCGTTTCATCCATTTTTTGGCCTCACCCCTTTAGTGACGAATTATTCTTAATTTAACGTAACAGTGATTCCAAAACAATAATATTTGACGATTTTTCTTTCCTTTTATTGAAGAATTTTTATAATGAAGAGTTCTCTAAGTTATTCTGATTTTATTTTCACTTATAATAATCGCCATTTTTAAAAAACTAGACGTACACATATGTACCTATGATTATGAAAGTGGTCTAAGTCATAGACTTAAGAGGAACAATTTTATTATTTATTTCGTGTTGCATTTATTTATATTGCGATGAAATACATTTATTTTCTACAAAACAGTGAAGAATTGAATCGTTAGATTGAGTTTGTAGCTTTATCGTAATTAATTTTATAATTTATCACGTATCTAACACTAGAACTACCGATCTTTAATGGGTACCTAACTATAACGTGCACAGATTATAGTAATTTCAGTGGTTACGATGAATATGAGTGAACATATTGATTACAGGTCTTTCTTAATATGACTTGATACCAATTTTATTCTTAAAGCAGGTGTATGTGTGAGGTGATTGCAAAAAGGAAAATTCTGGGACCAGTCATTTTCACTGGGTTAGCAGTTCTAGTGTTAAAAGCCGAAGCTTTTAATCTTTCAGAGGCAAATATAAGCGACTTGGACCACTTTCATAATCATAGGCACATATGTACCAGTATCCCTGAAGTAGTTAATTCCAAAATCTTGGCCAACGACGAAGTTAGCTCTGTACAGTCAGCTTAGAAACTGAATACCATAAGAACAATAAAAAGAGTTCTCTCAAATATTGGAAAATTAATTATTCCTTTACCTGAACACTATTGTCATAAATTAATTATAATATAAATTATCTCGAATACCAGAGATCTTACTGCATGAAGCAACACGAAGTTTGCTACTCTCACGACGGACTTTAGAAAGAAAATAAAAGAGAAAAGGAAAGGAAATGGAAATATCCCCAGAAAGGAACATCCCCATCACGTTCGCCGATTTGACTCGAGAACCTAACCCTAAACCCCTAACGTCACGTTCGTGGGTTCGCTGATTTGCCTCGAACCTAACCCCCAATCTCACCTCTCAACCCCTGCCTGCCACCTTTCGACTTCGAGTGGCAATCGAAGTCGAAGCACGCAACTTTTCGCATCAGAATGACCATTCCGCGGGTCTGGATGCACTTTCTATCGCGCGACGTGGACAAATTAATTGCAGGCAATTAAGACGGCCGTGGCACTGCGCCGCGGCCACGGTTTATGGTTTATTGTGGCTGGCTTCACGGCTAAACACGGCGCGGCAAAAATTCCCTAGGAAAGTACCGCTACGCCGCGCAGCGGCGAGATTCGAATCGCGGAATGGGAATAGGAACGAAACGAACATCGCGGCGATGATTTAAGCATCCCGGAATTGTTTATGGACCGGCGAATTGCTATTGAATTTCGATGCTGATATTTTATTGTGCTTCGTGATCGCAAGCCCGATAAATTGTTTTTCGGAGGGGGAAGGTTCTGATCCTTGGCCGGCTATCTCGCGGCCCGTTCTCCCTATTTTTACGCGAGTCACGGAGAAATTGTGGAGTAAATTAGATACCGTTTTTACGCTATATCCTTCGTTCGTGTGACTTTTGATTATGTGTTTCTCGAATGATACATTGGGTTTGGGAAAGAGAAGGCTCTGGCTAGCTAGCTCATAGCAGGTCTGGGGAATTTTACACGTGCACGGAGAAATTCTGAAGTATATCCTGCGCCGTATTTTATTCTACCATTTTCCTAGAAGGTATTTTTAAATATTCATAAAGATCCGGATTTCTCGACTGCCTATTTTATTATACACAATTAGATAGGTTAGGTACCAAGTCCACACCAAGAAAAAATCTCATTGCAAATAACAGAAAAGAATTGAAAAATTTTCATCCTCAAATGCAACGAGTATCATGCATATACCCTCCTCCAAAAAATTATTATCAAGAAATTATGATACTAATCTCAAAATCAATTTTGAAAATACCTTTACTAATTCATTCATTTTACGAGCCTCAAATTGTTATAAAATTTGTATAATAAAAATTCATTAGAAAATATTTATTTTATTTTTCAATCACCGTTATGGAAATCAACACAGATTCGTTGAGCGTTCACGGAAAATTCGCAAGAAAGAAAAAGGGGGTAGAAAACAGGTAAATACCTTTGAGCGGAAATGCATTCCTAGATCCAGCTGCTAAGTGCACAGACACCAAAGGACTGAGTCCTAATCGGGGCCCAAGTTTCCGCGATATCAAATCATCCGCTTCCCGTGATTCCCCTAATCTAACGTTTCGCACGATTGCGAAACGACCACGTAAATTTCAACGGTCGATCTTGTTACGCGGAGGCGTTAATTGCGCGATAACGAGGCTGCTGGTTTCGCGAGACAATGGGGCCGCTGCATCGCGGAGGGCCACTCGCGGCAGGGCCGGTAAACAAAGGGGACTGGCGATAAGGGGCGCGGCAGGGATCCCGCTGCTTATCAATGACTTATCATCCACGATTTCGTGGAACTCGTCCATCATTATTACCAACTGTCTCGCGCAATCTTTCCTCCATTCTAGAGCTTATCTCCCTGCTCTGCGAGAGTGTCAGAGAAACGAGGGGCCCGGAGAGTGAATGGGTTCGATGAATGAGGGAAACTATGGAAAAATAGAATATCAGAGGAGGATGATAGAAGAGAAGAATAAACTATAATTCCTTATAATCTTGGTGTCTTTAGAGTTTCGAAGCGTGAAAATTTTGGTAAATTTAAGAAGCGGATTAAATAAAATAAAATGTATAGTGAGATCGAAAAATCGATCGAAGTATTTGGAATTTACGATTACAAATTGCATATTATTGTATAGTATTTCGTAACAACGTGTGCATATAAGACAGTGCACTGTTGAACCAACTAATATTCGCTATCGGTAGCACACGAGAATCCTATTTCAAATATCTCATTTCATCGATTTCCGCGTGCATACTGCTCCATTCATAATTCAACAATCCCTAAACTACGCAACAACGCGACACCCTGTAGCAAATTCCAAGTATCCCAATATATTTCGCCTCTCGTCATCATAACCTCCAAAAAACGCGAGAAAGGAACGGAAAAATACCGAAAAGCCATGAGAAAGTCACGATCCTCCGTGACAGATCTTACCAAACGATTATGATCCGCGGAATTGATGGAACTGCCGTGAAAAAAGCCATTCATGGTGGTATCCTTTCGCCAGGTGGCAGCGCGAGGCGACGAGGATCGTAAAACAGAAAGTCGCGAAAGGACGGAAAAAATCGGCAAGCTCGTAAGACGATCGTGGCTGAAAGTGAAATGGGAAAACAAGCCGGGGAAAAGAGAAAGGGCGAGAAAAGCAGGCGCACGCGATTCAGATGATCGGGCCGACATGTCGTCGATTAGAGGCTGAACATCCTAATTCATACCGAGGCGCCGATCACTAGATCTATCGAACGAACGCTTTCCAGTGGTAAATCGCGAGGAATCGCGTTCGCAACGTGTAATCGACGATCGTGATCGGAATCATCGAGCTGCACGATCGTCGAACAGGTGTCGAGAAGCTGGGGTTGCACGCACGCGAGAAAAATTGTACGAGGCGTGTTCGACAGGTTAGAATCTGCTGGGACGCGGCGAGGAAAAGATGGTGACCGCGCAGAGGGCGCCACAGCTGCGCCGCCATCGCTGTCCAACGCCGCTTCAACTGCGCAGTAATCATCGGTGCACTCGATGAAAGTTTTATACGATTTTTACATCGATGATAATAATTCTCCGGCTCATTTACCGTTTGTATGTTTCTCGATCGTTTAATGAGTCCGCCTGTGCCGCCATTATTAAGCGTTTATAAGGCACTTAAGGGGTCGTTGATTGTGAGAACGCGAAAACAATATAATCGCGACATTTATGGTCGCTGTTGTGTCATAATGTAATTAAATATTTCCAGACTATTAACCTTTTGCACTCGAGAGCAAGCCTGAATGGCCGCTTATTTTTACGAACGGCGAGTAAGCGGCGACAATAACCGTCGTTGTGTAACAGTACATAAAATATCGGAATAAAACAGCTCGGCGCGTCCGTTTATAAAGCGTTTCTTGTTATTCTATTGTAAAAAAGTAATAAACTTTCTACTCATCTGCAGAGAAAAGGAAGAAAAAGAACGAGAAGCATGGAATCGTTTATGCGCAACAAGATAGCGATATGTTTAATATGGATTCAATCCCAGTTTGAATTTCGCGCCAAATTGCTCGGCGATTAGTTGGTGGTAATCTAATTAGCATCTACAAATTTTCTCCGAGGATAGATATGCAAATTACACTCGAGGCGATTGGGTTCGCCGCATGGGTTAGGGAACCCTAGGTTGCGAGTACGACACGCGCGCATGCGCGCACGCAGACGGGACCAGGCGTCGCGTGGGTCAACGATCGTTCGGTTTTCCGGGCGATCGCGTAGTTCGTGCCGATTGCGCGACGTCACGCGAAGGAAACAGCTGACGCGCATGCGCGCGACGCCAGCGCCCCTCGAGATACCCAACGGTTTCGAGGGTGAGACTTCCTGAAGGAAACGGGCCTCGAGCACGCGATCTTCGCTATGAACGCGATGCTTCGTGATGGGATCGATTGTTCTTGGAGAGAATGGATTCGTGACCGACATTCCTCGGCTAGGAATTTGGAGATTTTATTCGAACTATTTCTCGGAGAAGTTTATCGATTTAATTCAGGCAATTTGGAATATTTTTAACTTTTAATGACGACCATGAGGATTTCAAGATTAGGCTATTCGAAATTTAGGATCTTTCAAATATCAAATACTAGGATATTTGAATTTATTAAATGGCGAATGATGGAGGATCTGATGATTTGAAATTTCGAATTATCGCAATATGAAATGCTTCAAATTTTGAATCTCCCGGGATGTTTAAAGCATGATAATCTCCAAGATTTGTAAAATTAAAGAAATTTTAAATTTAAAACTCCAGCAATTCCAAAAATTCTCTCAAGCTTCGAATTCCGAATGAAAAGACAAGGAAAAGCCTCTAATGCAACTGAAACAAACGACAAAGTCCAAGCACAGAGTCATCTGAACTTCATTTAAGCGGAGTGACGTAGAAAATGGCGGCGCATTTAACAACGGTAATAAACGAGGTTTCTCTGTGCGGGACGGGGACGAATTAGCAACGGCGACGAAGGGAATCAGGAAGTTCACGGTGGATGCATGCGGATGAGGTTCGCGTAGCCGAGCTTCCTCCTCTCGGATCTGCCCGGGATCATTGACATAATGATCTGAATGGAAGGGTGGGGGAGGACAAGAGAGGGAAAGGGGAATGCACGGGGGACGATCGAGGTCGCTGATACGCAATCGGACGCCGCTGCACACGGTGTCTTCGCGGATGCAGCTGCTGCCGCTGCTGTGTTCATAGAAACGAGACCGAAGCCTGATTCCGCAGGAAGCTTTTATCGCCTCCGTGCAACAGCGCCGCGAGAACAGCTGAATTCGATAAACGGTAGAACGGAATCGGAATGAGTCCATCGGTGACTTTGATGGAAACGGTCATAGACGGCTTGAGAAGCACATAGACGCGTCACTAGACCTGACAGATCTAGCTTGCCATTCGCTACCTCGCTCCGGTATCGTTTCCAATTTTGTTCCTTAATTTTAACATCAATGAAGTTGAACTGGAAGAATTGAAGCAATGGCTACCCTTGAATTTAATGAGTAAAGAAAATACAGGAACTATACCCTAACTTCAGTATCATGATGATTAACAAAGGCTACCAATACGACCACCAATGATGGATGAAATATCAATAACAATAAGAACAATTTAGTATTTAATTAAACAAATGATCAAACACTAATATTAAGTTTAAATATAATTAATTTATCACAATCACATGCTCACACCTCTTTTCACTATTAAAACTCAATTGCAACTGACCTATGCCCACTCTCTCTCGTTTGTTCCTTCTACTTTCATACATTACATGACATACACAATTCACACACACCTCAATCATTACATGCACACTCATTATCACGATAACCTGAATCCATTGGCATCCCATGCACACTTGCCCTACTCATCCCTTTCTTCTTACAAACATCGCTCTCATTATCACGATAACCTGAATCCATTGGCATCCCATGCACACTTGCCCTACTCATCCCTTTCTTACAAACATCGCTTCTTTATTACATCAACACATATATATTCAAAATCTATGTTAACCATTACCACACTAACGACCCATACTATCTAAATAACATAACCTAATCAACCCATACTACATCTACATTTCCAAAATTCACTCACAACACAAGTACACCCCCATCCTCATCCAACATCAAATTCCACCACAAATGATCCCTTCACCGGCACCCAACAGCACCCAAGAGTCATCGCACATGAAACAAACCACAACCAACCGATAACCCTGATCGAGTGAGGATCCGCAAGACACCTCTAAGCTTTCTTCTCACCAGTGTACCCGAGTCAAGACGGTGACCATCCTCAGGCTACTCGGTGTCAACGAAGACCCAAAAGGAATCGCAGCAACTGCGGGGATTCGTGGGTTTCCGCGAACGGAGCGTAACGATCAGGTGGACCTAATCGCTTCATTTCACGGCACTTTGTTCGGTCGTGCTACCGGTTCGCCTGGGATCAGGTCAATCAGGGCCAAGATTGGTCGGAGGAACGAAACGGCTTCGTTCCGCGTGCCCGTGGCCACCGTCGAATTTAGGTTAATGCACGTTAATGCATCAAAGCTGGAACCGGTTTTTCACGGGTGTCGTACCACCGACCCGCGTCGATCCCGTGCGTCCCGTTTCGTTGCAGTCATTTGTAGTCGTTACGTATTAATCACGTGTGGCCGTTGTTCGCGGTGAACGGGGTCCCGGCCCGCAATTTCGTATGCCTTGATCCGACGACAATGGGCCAGTTGAAGAGCGGCCGATTGAAAGGTTGCGTTAATTCGGGATTGTGCGCCTCTTTCTCCGCGTCCTCTTTCTCTCCTTTCTTATTCCTTTTCTCCTGGCCTCTCCTCGAAGATCGCAGGTTTGGTAGGAATAGGTTAGGTTCGGGCTCCGGGTTTGAATTAATTTAAATTCGAAATGAGATTCCTCGCGACAGCTGGCCAGTCTGTGTTTACGATAGGGACCAGAACAGCTGCTTATAACGTAATTATGGGGTAACATCTGCCATCTTTGCCCGTGTCGAGGCTAACGTCGCATCCTTTGACTTATTTGCAAACGTTATTCGCCTTTGTTGGGCAAGATTTAATTGGTGCTTGACCAGTGTTTGGGATATTTTTACAGATACTAATGGGAGTATCGCAATTTCAGGTTTAGGATTAAGCAGTAACTCTAGATGTGTGTTCGGGATAATGATGGACAGCTGGAATAACGGTCTTTAATTATCCATGGGGAACATATGGACTTAAAGACAGCTGATCGACAGGATTTTTTCGATTTTCTGCATTGGATAATGCTCTGCTTTCGTATTATAAAAGTATTCTATACGACTCTACAATTTTATTATTATTATAGTAATTCTTTTCTCCTGTCTTGTTTTACTGGAATTCTAACCTCTGAATGAGAGACAGTTTTCTGAATTTTTTGAATTCACTAATGCACTATTTTTATTTATTAAAAAGCTCTCATAAGACTCCCTATTCTTCTAGCACATTATAACAAATTTTACTATTATTATATTAATACTTCCCCCTTCTGTTATTATTTTATACTGAAAAAAATTTGGCATACTCTTCAATCATGTGCCGATGAGTGAGAAAAAGGCTGCATTAAAAACTCCCATAATTTCTCCGAGAAAAATTACCGAAAAGATACTCCTATTCTAACCTCTAATAACATCCAAAATTCTACTAAAAATTACACTAAACATGCACTGCAAAATTTTTAAAAACCTCGAACTCTATTTCCCAAGCACCCTGTACATGCACTCAAATACCAGAAAATAAAATATACCTAAAAATCCGAAAACAATTCTTTAGTTTTTCAACCGTGATCGAAGAATTTGAAGAGCGAAATAAATTTGTATCGGCAAATAATTTGGGACCAATTACTCGCAAGACCCACATAAAGACCGAAGAATGACCATCGATGAAAAGAATAAATTTAAATTAAAAAGAAACCACGGGAAGGCTGCGAACGAGCACGATTTTCCAAAGCGTAAATCGCGCGTTCGACCGCGGCCATTCGCGCGCGGGATTTTTCAAATTCCGCGGGTTTACGAGCGGGCCGTGCCGCGGAATAATTCGCGTCGATTAAGCGCGAAACGCGGCGGCGAGAAACGGCCACTTAAGCTCGCTGCAGCTTTCCCGGTGTAACATTACCGCAAATAACTTGTTTCGCGCGAGTGAGAGCCCGGGAAAAATTCGCGACCGTTCGCGAAACACGCCGGAGCCGACAGTTTCGCGCAACTGGAGCAGAAATCGTTGGGAAGCGTTGCAAAAATCAACCATGCGAATTTTATTCGCACTGTCTTCGCGAATTGCACGTTTCCGCGACGAACAGCGACAGGAATATCGAAAATGATCATTTTTCAAAATATTTAATTGCATTTTCATTCACGGTGAATCTATCAGGATATGCAAATGATTTGCCTAATGGTTTTCATATTTCAAATTAAAAATTTGATGCAAATTATATTTCAAATTAAAATTTCATGCAAATGGCTTTTATATTTAAAATTAAAAATTTTGCATTAGCCTGTACTTGCAATTTTTATTTCAACGCGTTGACTGCCACGCAAATTTTCTACGAAGTCAATTTCATTTAATCATGTTATATTATTAAAAACTTTATTTATAGTATATAGTAATAATTAAAAAATGTTTGTTTTTTTTTTTAAAAAAAAAAAAAAGAAAAACATGTTACGAATTATTTCGTAGTTGGCCTGTAGGATTGTTTTAAAAATGATCACAAACCATAAAAATGTTATCTGCATGAATAAACTTGTATAAACTTTTTCCTTTTGAATTATACTACAATTATACTACGGGTTTCCTCGTAGCTGTAGAAATATAGGTAATAATGAAGGTACGAGATAATTCATAGTAGGCATCTTAGGCAAGTAAACAACCTACGAGATATCTCGTAGTTGGCAGTCAACGTGTTAACCCTTTGCACTCGAAAGGCGACCCGCGGTCACCATTTCATAAATTTTGGAAGACCGATACTAATTAATATATCAAATTTAAGATAATGTAACAGTGTTGGAAGTATCGAAATCAATTAATTTTATGCGGTAATTATTATACGATTCTTTATTTACTGCTTAAAAAAGTATCGTCAATTTTATAGCAGAGAATCTTTGAATTTTTACTCCTCTTTAGCCAAAAAATCGTCGAGTGCAAAGGGTTAATGTAGGTATGATTAATTTTCTGATATATACCCCCTTCGTGTACTATTTTTTGAAATATTTCTTAAAGGTAAGAAGCTCAAAGTTGGACTAGCAGTGACTATGTCAATTGGCCTAAATGGTCAACGCAAAAATTTCCCATAAACGACACGAGTTATACTATCGAATTATACTAAATAGATTTCAGCTGTGAAGTATTTTACATCCGACTTTCGACGGTAATGTGGAACCACGGGGTGGATTGGGTAAACCAAGTCCGCCATCTTGCGGTCGATTTCTCACGAGCTAATAAAGCATCGACAGGTATTTCACACTTTCGGATAGTCGATGCATTATGAAAATAACAGGGTCGTTTAACCACGAGCGTGAAGTTTAAACGAGAAACTATTCTGTTTCAATTAATCCAATTGCCAGTGTCGTAAAATAAAACGGGAAACCGCAGGTGGGAACGGTCTAGTGCGTCAAATCTCGGGCAATTTCGCTCTCGTTACGTGCATTTCCTTCTCGGCTCTGTGCCCACGGTACAGGCCGAACCGGAACCGAGGAAAACCGGGAATCTGGGTTAACTCTTTGGGCCTAGGTGGGTGAGGAACTGTCCCACGTTTTGCTTAGCTTTCCATGCGTGGTAAAATATATTTTAAGCCACCTCGAATAGTTGAGCAATGCGTTAAATAATCGAAAGGAACGATTCTTGTAGAAATCACTATTGCTTTATTAACCCTTTGCCTAAGCAAGAGGTGAGCCTAAGTCAACTCAAATCTTTTGATTTGTTTAACCAAATTTTGAAGATCCATGTTAATTAATATATCAAATCTAAAATAACCTAAGATTGCATGGAATGTCGAAATAAAATAATTTTAAGTCTTAATTTATACCCGATTCCTTATTTTGGGCAGAAAGTCTTTGAATTGTTATTTCTCTGTGACGAAAATAATCACTGAGTGCAAAGGGTTGATTATAAACAAGTCTATTTATTCATAAATATATCTGTTTTACACGTGACTGTTCTCTTACTTCGTTACAAGTCCCCTATTTGGTCATATATATTGTTATAGATAGTAGTTAGCTTAAACACCCATAAGATGGCGACACAAGTCGGAATTTAGACAGAATACAAATGTATATACTACATGTATACTCAACAATTCTATTCATTTATATTAAAAAGAATTCTGTGTAATTTGAGAGTTTATTATTTTTCAAATCGTGTGCCTCAAAGAGTTAACACTATTTGATTCTACGACAGGTTAGAATACACGTGGCGTTGGCATAGGACAGTGACGACGAACCTATAACCAGTGTCATGGTCTTGAATGAACCAATGGTCTGTTTTAATTATTTTCCAAAATGAAAGAAAAATATTTTAACCCTTTGCACTCGAAGATTTTTCCGTCACAAAGAAATAGCAATTCGAAAATTTATTAGTGTCAGCTATATTTCGTGGAGCTCAAGACAATTCGTCTTCTTCGAACGTGGTGAAGAGAAGCTGGGAGGTTGGATACCTCTGGTCTAGGGTGCGTGACTCCGCGATGAAAACCGATCGGCGCCGGTCCCGACGAAACTCTGTTCATTAGCATAAAGTCTTATGCGACGAGACGATCGCCGCGATTGACTCGTAACCGAAGGTTGATTGCATCTGCACTCGCTTTACGGCCCGTCGTTTGCAATTTAAACGCTTCCATTCGCTTCCTCTTCACGGCCACGCTCTACACACTTCGTCACAAAAACGCGCCATTTTGCTATCGAAATTCGTAAAAGGGAGATCTGGAGGACGAGGTATGAGAAACGAAATAGATATCAGACAGGAGTCGAGATTTCCAAACTACAGAATCATTGAATGGTTTATCTACTTTCGTCCTGTTTCGAGGATCCTTATCACCTTAAACTCCAATTTCGTTGACAGAAAATGGGCATTGAAAAATGGCTACGGCAAGACTGAATAATATAAAACAAAATTAACTTTTAAGAACTTAGAAAAATTTTAATAGACTCACGAAAAAAGAAAATAAAAAAGATCATGTCTAATATTCCTCAGTTGTTCAGTGGCCACCATGTATAAATAAATATCATAACCTCTTCAGGGACGAATTTTTTAAAATGGAAAGAACCTATTTAATTTTTCTTTTATTATTTCTTCGTCATTTCATATCGATAAAAATTCGCTATAATTATTTGACGAGGATTCTTTTCTATTGCTGAGTGATTCTATTATGAATAGTTCTCCAACTGATTCCAATTTTTCTTTTCACTTATAACAATCATAAATAATTAAAGTTACACATACGTGTGAGTACCCCTGAAGAGATTAATTGATAGGACAAAAATTCAAAACCCGCTATCCCGTTGCAAAAAAAAACAAAAAAGAATAGCAATGGTACAAAATGGAGTAGCAAAAGCGCAGGAGTACTTCCGCAACTCGTCCAGCCACCAATGTTCCACCAAACGCTCCACATAAACACTATCATTCCCACGCTGTGGATAGGTAAAAGAAGACGAGGATAGACCAAATTAAAATACCTGGAGTGAAAGACTCCCTAGAGCAGAGATCGACGAGCCCGTGCGACGAAGAAACGTGTACACACATATCGGATGCAAATTGAAGAAACGGAACACCAAACATATGGCATTCGATCAACACTCAGCACCCTGTGTCATTACGATCCACTCAGCTCCAACTGTCTATCCCCTTTTTTCCATAATCCGAGTCTACCGTCGATGTAACGTCCATCCACGTCACGTTACATCGCATTCTAGCAGATCAGTGACCCCGGGTGTCCTGATCACCCGGGTCTCAGCACGCGAGGACGTCGCGAGCATTTATTTCGGGGCCCCGGGGGCTTCGTTACGGCCGATTTCAGTTCGCGAATAGAATTTGCACGCGAAACGATTCGGCAATTACGCGAGCTGGCGCACGTACGCGTACGTGGGTAGGTCGTTTGGGTATTCAGGGAACTCGGAGTAACGCGCTGGGTCCCTGGCAGATAGGAGTCCCACTCTGGAGGATCGTTTCCAGTTTCCATTTGCGAGACGACCACTTCCGCCAGCAGCCAGTCGCACAAGATTTCAGTAACTTCGAATGGAAAACACGCGGGATAATGGCCAACTGCATCGTTCACGGATATATCGGTCAGGTTCGAGGAAGTGTCCGCTGACGTGACTGCAAGCGGACTGATCTAGAATTCCTGACGCCTGCTACCAGCTCCGGGAGAGACATAATGAATCGCGTTTGTGAGAATGCGCATCGGATTTGCTTGTTCTGGCTGATGAACCGTTGGAGAAAGATATGTACATTAATTTGGTTAATTGCTGTGTAAGGTTGTTACGAAGTTAGGGTTATGACGATCTCTATATGGAGAATTGTGGACACTTTCGTGAGACCATCGTGATAGAAATTAAATATGTAAGATACTGAGGACTAATGAACTAATTCCTCACAGGTTTTGATGATGACTTTGATATATACTATTAAATTCGACGTGTTAGTATTATGAGGCTATAGTTATAACGATTTCGACGTGAAGATGACTTTTGTGAGAATTAATGAACTAATTTTTCACTAGTTTTGACGATAAGTTTGAAATATACTACAAATATCGACATTTCTATTATAAAGACACGCGAAGAAAATTTATCCTCAAGAATTAACCCTTTGTCTTTAAAAATTTCTTTACCAATATCGATGGGAAACCAAATTCACGTAAGTTCTAAATAAATAAATAAATAAATACGCGGTCGTGAAAGAATGTACAGAATATCCCAACGCTTTCGTCCACGCGTAGTAACCAACTGCGTAACTCACTCGCGCCCTCTGGGGCGGCCGGCTGGAACCCTCGACTAACCTCAATCGCGCCACACGATGTAACCCGACACGAACAGCGGATAGGTTCCACACGATGTACCACGAACCCAACAAGGACGCTAGAGACGCATCGAGATGCGTAGTCGCTAATCGACTGCAGCACCTCTATTGATTTTTCATTTCCCGGGCAATTCGATTATCCCGACGGCAGAATTGGATTAATTCGGGCCCTTAATTCCCTCGCTCGCAAGAATCGAGTTAGATGGCTTGATTCCGCGCACTCGCTATCCGCCCCTGCGCGGGCGTATTAAGTGTCCAGAACATTAAGGACAAAGGCGCATCTCCACTGAATGACGCCGTTCCACGGTTTGCGCCGCGACGACCGATCGAAACGCGAGATAACCGCGAAATTCGTGACGTCGGAACGAACCCGTGGTTATGCCGGACTGCAACCAAACGAATAAATACCCTCGAATTACACGGGCCATTACTCTATGAGTTTATTTGCCAGCCACCGCGGATCCCATAGGACGCGGGTAGAACAACGGGGCGGAAGGCCATTACACGCTTCCTTCAATTAGGAGAGAAACCCCTGGCACTCGGCCGAGTCACCAGGCCGTTGCGAGGACTAGTTTTCAAACGTTTGCAGCGATGGATGAATCCTGTCCGGCCCGCCATCTACACCCTCCGATTTCATGGCCAGCCGGACCACGTGAATCCGCCCGGACGCGACACTCCATCTATCTGTCTAGCTCTTTCGTTTCCGTTCTGCCGCGGATGAAAGACACCTATGGACTCGTGATACCGTGTTGGTAATCAGGGATAACTTCGGCTTGCACGGACACCTTGTTCGCACGCTTGAACAGGTCGCGTAACGTGAGTCTACCGCGTTGTTAGCTGATCTAGTAGCCATTTCGATAGGCCCATTTAATTCGCAGGTGGGTATCGAAGTCCGTCTACATTTGCAACCACTGTATATCTAGATCACAGTGTGCATAGTATACGTATAGGGTACCACATTGTGAACGCAGAGATGTAAGAATTGTTTGCTTCTACCTGCAATCTTTATAGCCTAGTACGACCTGCTGACTACTGTGGTTATTGCAGCAACTAATGACAATGCCAAAGTTTTTGATAGTTTAGGGGAATCTTAACCCTTGAACTAACTAGACACCTAGACACCTAGACACCTAGACACCTCATTCGTCAGAAAAATATGGAAGATTCCTGACCATGGACCAGTTATGGTAAACCGTCGAATATCTCAAATCGCAAAGAGTTAAAAGATCAATCTTTTCACGATCAATTTGATTGTAAGAAAGAAGAGATTCCGAACTCGAAAGACCCATCGAGGACCCTATCTTAGAAACCAATCCTGCCACTCGAGAGGGCCATGCGGAGACCGCCATAACCGTGTCGAAGAGGGCAGTACCAAAGGAGAATTTATTCGTAATGCAAGCTGCTATCCAGCTGCACCCGGGATCCCATCTACCGAGCGATGATCCGAGCGATTACTCCCACTAGGCAATTACCCCAAGAAAACAGCAATTATCATTCGGAATGGCTGAAAGGAGTAAATTAAGTATCGACAAGCAGCAGCTCTGGCGAGCAGAAACAAAGCTGCTCGCCGTGGATAGCCTGAAGAAGGAAAGAAAGCGGAGGCTGTCCGAAAGCGGCTCTCGATCGGCGAACCATGAAACGCAGACACTATTTTATCATGGCGTTTAACACGGCCCATTATGTACCCGCGTAGAGAACGGGCAGAGGTGAACAGCCTCCGTTGTGGTAGCCGGTTGATTCCTCGCTTAAGCAGATATGATTGAGGACCGCCATAGAGACGATCAATGAGCTACTAAGTATAGTCAGCCGGTGGAGGCGAACGTTCAATCAGGCCGCGGCGCGCTACAAGGCCTCCTACACCGAAACACTTTAATTCGATCGAACCTCGAGCTACGCGCATGCACGGGCCCCGGTTCGCGGTAGCTTGGGACTTCATGCTTCGCTAAACGGCGGCCAGCCGAGTTGCTCGGCCTCCTCCTGACGGTCCACCGATTCCTCTGGCACACGGTGAAACCACGGCGACGATGACATAGCGAAACAACCTCTCGCATTGGCAGCCTTATCTCGCTGAGCGGGGCCCGCGAGATAGCGCGTGACAGGAACGCGTCCGGTGATCGAACGGAGCGCCGCGAGATGTCGCGCCGATCGTTTTTCGATCCCAGGCGGATGGAAAGCCGCCGTTCGGCATGCTCTATCGGAAGAATAATGACGCGAGCGGGAAACATAGTTGGTACAGGTAGTAAACACGAGACACCGGACACCGTGATTTCTTCATCGACGCGGTTGACTTCGGTTCACTCAAGGGGTTAATGACTTTGCTCAATTGCATCGTAGAGAGTTGGAGAAAGTTATGCAGCTCCTATCAGAAATTTTGGGGGCTCATAACAAAACATAGACTTAGCCAAAGAGTGACTAAGGCTGTATTCGAGGATAGATTAGAATATTTCACCACCTTTCGATGATGACTATAGACTGGCTACTTGGGCTTGGTAGTTCTACCGACATTAAAGTGACTATTAAAGTGATTAGTGACTACTAAAGTGATCTTAGTGACTTTGATATTAAGCGAATGATTCATATTGAAAGCAGGACTAGATACTAATCCTAATTGAACAATGACTACTGATAATGACAATACCAACGAATGAAGTTAATTGACAATACTATGACCAACATTATCAATTGTATCTAAGAATCCTTTAAAGGGCTAAAATAGAACTCGACACTACCGATGACTATAGTCAGCCAATGTCTGACACTAGTGGAGTACTAAAGATGATTATAGTCCCTCAACGTCCGATTCTCGCGAGGCAATGACTATAGTCAGTCAGCGACTGACGGTTTTGCAATTTCCATAGTGGCGCCACCGTCGCAAAAGGGGTTAAAACTCATAGCTGACGAAAAGACCATCACCAGAAGATGCTAAATTTCCAGGACCCGTGAAATATCGACCTTAAAATCGTGAAAGGAAAATTCGCAATTAAAATTTGGCACGTTGGACCATTCCAAAAATTCGAGGTTACGCAAAGATGGTTAAAACTCGTGGAACGTCTCGGAATTCCATAGGATCGTGGGCGGTTGGTTGACGGCAGGCACGCTCGGTGATTTGCGTGCTGAAGCGAGGACGAGCGGCGCGCGCGCGAGCGAGTGGGCCGCGCGGGAAGCCGTACGGGCACAATGGGCCTTACGCTAATGAAACGCGACGGCCGGCGCGAAGTCACGTCCGATCCTATGGCGTTAGACGGACGAGCCGCGACGCAGCTTCTTCCACGATGACAGTGGGACTGACATACGGACGGCTCGCGACCGGTTCCCTTGTCGCGACCGTCCGGCCCTTCAAAGACGTTCTTCGACGCTCCGCGCCGCCATTTTTGGCAGTCATCCGCGGATTACTCGCGTATATAAAAGACGCTGCACTCTGGGATCGCGTTCTGGGTACCCCGGGGCTGGTGTGCATCGTGGAAAGACGTATATTTCCCATATTCCAAATACCACCAAAAATTCGCAAAATTATTTGAAGAGACGCCATTATACTATCCCAGTTTCTCTCAAAAAATCATACCACTACGTCCACAACCCTGCGAATGCTAATAACGTTCTTTCTATGCACAGAGAAGCTGTGTCCCATAAAAAAAAAAAAAAGGAAGATGCACATAGATAAACTATAATATATCTATTTCTATATCTGAGATATCAACAAAAATTCGCAAAATCGCGGACATATAAGATACCACCATGCTCCAATTGCTTTCAAAAACCCGAAATCGAAAAATCGTATCGTCCCGTCCATGACAGTCAGAATGTCAGTAACGCGAGGAATCCCTTTCGTCGTAGAATTAAACGCGGAAAGCCCGCGCGATTCCCGTTCACCTACGCGGCCAGCCATGTTACGTAAGCCGTGGCACGAGCGGAGACAAATACCATAAGTCAGCGTTACCGCGGCGCAAACACGCCGCTAATGGCACGTCGGGCCAGTGGGTGGCGCAGGGGTTTTCGGCGCTGCGCAAACCTGTCGGCGGCGTCACCAAAGGCACCGGAAGACGCGACGCGTGGGAGGACACGCGAAAAGAGATCGGCCGAGTCACGGAACCTCACGACCGACGCCTCGTTTTATTCCCCGAAAGATCCGCCGACAATTTGCGGGTTCGACGGCTGCAGCGAGCCCTTCGCGGGGTTCATTGCCTGGGTTTATTGGAGTTTATGGGACGTTGATGGGCTCGATGAGGGAAGTTATGGTATCGGGGATGTTGGTCTTTTGTTGGAGAGTCGGTTCCGATCGGGTTCCACTGCGAGATACGGTGGGTGCTGTGCATGGTTTATTGGGCGTGGAAATGGAGAGTGATGTGTTGTACATGGAAATGTAATACGAGGTTTTAATACGGGGTGCATGTAGTACTGTCAGTCAGACGACATGGTGTATGAAAAATGAAAGAAGAAATTTGAAAATGTGAAATTTAGGAGATCTTGAAAAATATTAGAGGTGGGATTTTTAATAAAAAGTTTGGAAACAAAGTTTAGATTCGACATTGTTAATGTTGGAGACAGGTGCCGAATAAATCTACGATGTGGTCGATCCATGATATAAAATTGTAAGGGTGGGTTCCTAGTTTAACAAAGTTTCAACTTTCAAGAGTCGAAACTTTTAATTTTTGATGATTATTATTTCTAAAACTTGCTATTATATTAACTCTTTCACGACTAAGAATTTTGTCACTTAACTCACTAGCGCCACCACGACCCGTATCTACGATAAACGTTTATCGTTGAACCATTTTCTAATTTTACTCGTATAATCTTCGATTTTCCTTCTTACCACGTTTCACAAATCTGTGAAAACTCGTGAAAGGGTGGATAAAAACGAAATAAAGTGGAAAATTAGAAACCCACCCTGAAGCCATAAAAATTATAAGTTTGTCTAGAATAAAAACAGTCTGTTTCAAAAATAAGCCATCAATTCACAGAGCGAATCTATAAAATGCTCTACTAATCTGCGATCAATCCACGGAGTAAATCTATAAAATGATCCAACGAATCCGCGATGCGAGGAGCGAGAAGTATTAACTTCTTGCACTCGCAGCTCTCTTTTGCTACAAGCATAACACAAATAAGCTAGTAAAAACTTTTTACCACGACATAAAAAGAAATCACACGTTAATTGACGTACAAAAGGAAACACAACAGCGGCTACAGTTGCTGCTCACTCGTCATTGCCGGTATGAAAACAAATCAGAAAGTCGCTCCTCGAGGCACACGAGTCCAAAAGATTAATATTATGACAATCCGTGGAGAGAAAAATACGCCTAACCTGAAAACCAAATCGAATATTAAAATCGCTCTTATCCCGACTGCATAGTCACGCAACTTACCCGTCCCATCTGCTGCTCTTCTGGCAAGAAGAATACAAGTAGATGAGATCGGAAATATTATTATACCAATCAAACTTGTCCTAGAAGTCCCTGCACAATGGCCAGGATTCGCCATTCATCCGCGATTCCAAGTACTCCATACCGCGAGACGAGTCGAGAGGTTACAAGTGTCATGCATAAAAGCACAGCCCCTGATACCACTCCGACACCGAGATGCAAGTTCAAGTATTATTCTTGCGTCATTGCTTGGAATAAACCTCGCGAGTGCACCGGGTCTGGCAATCGATTCGAGCTAACGATAACAACCGACGCTGTCATTCCTCGCGGCCAAGAGAATCGAGAGAAAATAAAACGCTAAACAGACGCGATACGGAAATAATCTCGCATAGCTGTCCCCAGAATCCTCCGCGAGCGCGTGCCATCTTCTAATCGAGCACCGTGACCCAGCGGGCCCCGAGAAGTCCCCTATCACCGAGCCACGTGTTTATCTTGGCGCGAGTGCGAAGGGAAACGCTGGCTCATCCGCCATCGTTGGCGCGAAAGACGATAAACGAGGCTCGAATCGAGATTTCCTCGGAGCGGACAATCGTCGCGAAGGCATGAATCGAGCCAATGTGGAAGCTCTTCAATGGCCGGCGTGACGCGAAGTAGCCACTTTACAGCCGAGGGCCGCCCACGCGCTGCTTCCGACAGAATTTCAAGTTCATCGAGGGCCTCGATAAATCATAAGAACGGGTCTGTATAAAGTTGTCGCGATAACCGACTCGTGGGCGCGACCTGGACTTTTCGCGAATCCGATACCTCGCGCTGCGGACAGGCAGAGTAGGTGAGGCCCGTGGGACGACGGAGTCTAGGGACTTGGACTTGGCGGTTGAGATTTAGGTCTCGCGCGAGTGCAACTGAATCGGCGATTCGGGTCGTAATCGGGGTCGTTACGTTATTCTTCCGTTCGTTCGCTGTGCTGCTCGAAAGCGGTCGGAATGGACCAATTAAAAGAAAAAACTGGGCCTGCTAACGAGCAGGTACGAGAAGCGAGGAAGAATTGTCCGGCAACGAAATAACTCCGGCAACCCTAACATTACAGCGCGTATAACGGTAATAAAAGGAGCCCCGTGTTCGCGGCTCATTACTGAATTAAACGACCGTTTTAGTGCCCTTAATCAAGTACCATCGCGGCTCGTTAGTTACGCTCAAGACGCGTACACGCTCGATCAGAGGTACGCTAGACGTGGAAGAAGCTTGCAAAATTGGCAAGTGGAAGTTTAGCTATAGCCTAAGTCTAGATATCGATCAAGGTTCACTCACCGAATCCCATCCGCACCTCTTCCTCGTCGTCGCTGTCGATGTGCTTGATCCCAGCAATCTCGAAGCTCCTCGTCGACTGTTCCTTCCTCGTCTTCGCCGAGGACGAACAATCGCAAACATCCTCGCCTGCGACGCAGCCGCAGTCCTCTCCGGCGCACCTGCAGCCCAGCAGAGGGTCGTCGGTGTCTATGTTCCTGCACGCCGGACAGGGGAACGTCAGGTCGTCCAAGGAGACCCTCTCAATCTTCCTCTCTACGGAGACCAACAGGTTGCCGATAAACGCCGGCAACTCGTCGTCTCCGACGTCATCCAAATTCCTCAGGCTCTGCAGCCTGTTCTCCAGGTCGTTCGCGAGACTCCCCTCCTGCTTCTGCTCCAGCACAGCCTCGTCCAGCCGCAGAGGAGTCTTCAGGTCGTCCGGAGCCAGTGCTTTGCTCCTGGTCTCGCACCTGGTCGTCTCTTTCCACTTCTCCATGGTCATCGACGAGACGACCTTGGCGCACCTCTTCACTTTGGCGCGACACTCGTCGCTGGAAAGACTAGAAGAGTGGTTCGAGCTTGGCCGCGTCGACGTCCCGTTCGACTCGTCCAGCTCCGCCTTCCACGTGCCCACGCTCGACGTTGACCTGGACTTCATCACCGCGTGACCGGCGTCCACCTCGGCGTCGATGTCGCGCCCCTCGTTCGAGCTCTTGCACTCGAACCGGTCGATCGACCGCGTCTCCTCGCGGCGGTGCTCGAACGCGCAGCCCTGATCGCGTGTCCTCGAGCGAGCCTCCTCGCGCGAACGTCGCCTGGGCCGCATGCTCTTCGCGGTACTCGACGATTGCGGCCCAGCAAGGCTGTTGCCCGCCGCGCCGGTGCTCCCCTGCCCCTTGCGAGACACCTCCCGCCAGTCCATGAACTCCTCCTCGCGGTCCCAGCCGAGGAACCCTGGGGCCCTCATCGACGTCGTTCGCCAAACTACTGCGATCTGTGCCGAGAATCGATATATGACTTTCGTATACCGAACGGAAACGTCGCGTGACGAGCCAAGGTCGAATGTATCGTGGAAAGGATAGTAGGAAGATCGCCGCCAGTGGTGGGGAGGATAGGCTCCGGGGAGTGGGGGCAATCTATATTACACAGTGTCAGGCTGTAATTCTGGGCTATTGAAAACATCTGGGGCTTCGAAAAATCGGTGACAAGCGTGATTCAAAATTATATTCACTAAATAAAGATGGCGGCATATACAATGGTATGAGTCAACTGCCTGGTTTAACCCCGTAACGAAATATCAACTAACTTTCTTCCTGAATTTGTTCCTTGTAATATATAATAACGTGTTCCTTCTTCTTCTATTAAATTTAACATTGCATCTCATGTTCTGAATATAGCAAATGAGAAAATGAGGAAAATAGGATATTTCATTGACATAAATATAATCTATAGTACAGGGTGACCACTGAAGGCTTTGAAAAATTCGTAACTTCTTAATTTTCTTTTTCTATAGATTATGAAGTATCCCTTGCAGATTAAAAATTAAACGAAAGTTACATAAAAGTTACTGTATACAATCGGTGTTTGATACTAGTCAATATTATGAATCCGTATCTATCACTACTCAAATCAGACTAGGACCTGAGAGTTAAGGGGTTAACCTTACTACCCTTTTCGGGACATTCTGGCCTAAATGAAACCCCTAGGCACACCTATTTCCACGAGACATTTCAAATACACTTTTACCCAATTTGTCGTACCTAAACTTCACGATTAATATTTTCCAAACTTTCATATTAACGAATGACAGTTCAGAATGAACAGCCACGTCCGTAACCTAGCGATACAAGCTCCCATAAAAATTCCCCAGAACCGCAGTCCCATGTGAAACACGTGTCCGGGAAGAAATAAAAACAGCTGGATAAGATCGGCGCTGCGATTTATAATGGCGGAGACGAGCGTCGCGTGACATTCTTTGGCAAGTCCACACGTCGATTAATCCGCGGATGAAATCGGAAAAGAGACAACGGAACGTGACTCACCTCGACGGTATTCCGCTCGACGGTTTCACCAGCGGCAGCTTCGCCGCTCCCCGAGGTGGTTGCAACTGCAGCTGCGCTGCGTATGCAGAGGTAACATTCCCCGAGACGTAGTGCGGAGGCTTCTAGCTCTCCTAGCTGCAGGACGAGGCCACGTCTGCCTAACGTCAGAGGCCAGCCTTCCGGTATCACCGACTCGTTCCCCTGTAACGGAACCAAGCTCGTTATCATGAAGATTCCCAAACCTCAGAGTTAGCCCGCCTACTGCAAATTCAAATTCCCAAACAAACGCACCCCTATCCACCCCCAAAAAATCTGAAATTAATCCTCCCATTAATAAACGTCCCTAAATTCATCGGACCACCGCAGAAAATCAGAAAATCCCGAAAAAGAGGCAGTGACGATGTTCTATGCGTCGAAAAAGAGCACTCACCCACGCAACGGTTATAATAAATTACCGTGGCGATATTTATTTACCCTATAATTTGTCAAAACATAAAACACCCACAAACGTGTTCCAATTACCCCCACACACGCGGCGAAAAAGGCCCACGGTGGTTTACGAGGGTCGTAAACGCGCGAAACAGTGATTCTCGGCCCCCTCGGTTTCCCACGTCAATTCGATGATGGTTGGCGCGCCGAGGGGCGACGAAAAGGGCCCGGACGATCGGGGCGATTAATTAAAAGCAAGCCGGAAGCTCCGCGGCTAATGAAATTCCTCTAAACAAGTTACACGCGAAAGGGAGGGTAATTGCGGCCCGAGAAAGGGGACGTTAATCACTGCTGATTAGAGGGTAATCAACGCTGCGCGCGGGTACGCCCTCAAAATTCAGCAGACGTGCTTGCGCCGCTCTCCCGTTCCTGTCCAAAGAGAATGCGAATGGATTTTCGTTGGATTAGGATTACCACTGTTCTCTAGGAAACAATAAAAAACACGCAGTAGACGTTGGGCCTTGCACGATAGAATTTTGGTATCGAACTGATGCACTGTGCCAATAATGGTGTACCAAAAGTATGGTTTTTTAAAAATATGTTTCTCCGATAATTAATTAGGACTGTGATTCATGGTATAGTACCTTTTTTTGAACATTACTATGTGGCTTTAAATCTGCAGAACTCGTAATTAACTGCACGGTAAATTATGGTAAATGATACCATGAAATCTATCCAGTATATACTCTTAAATTAAATCACGTTTCAAATTTATTTTTTCGATATGTGTATATATAAATTTTTTTTTTTTAGTTATAACTATTTGAATATTATAAAATTTTATTATACTTTTTCATTAGGAGTGCGGCGCCATCCGGTGTTTATTTTTATGGGATTTTGAAGCGAAGCTCGAAGTCTGTTTATTTTATTCCGATCTTTCTTGTACGCGATCCAAAAATAAATATCTATCACGTTAATGCGATACCGTGACTTATAAAATACTATGATTATCAATTTAATCGGTGTAATTTAACACTAGATTTACCGAGCTATAATGTGTACTGCAACTGTAGCGTAGTTATAATAATAATAATAAAGATTGTGTGATGAAGTAAAGATAACGCTAATTTAGCTAAAAATAATTCCATGTTCGCAATAAATGAAAGGCAAAAAATTCGAAATCTAGTAATTCTAGTGTTAAACTTGGTATCCTGTTAGAGTCAGAGTCAACTGCGTTCTGATATCTTATAATTAGGAGGTATACGTGTACACTAGTGCCCGGTTTGGAAATCCTGTTTGGACACTTATCCGGGTATCTAAATTTCGCTATATCCACAACAAATTAGTGTCAATGGTATTTCATGAGAATGGTTGACAATTCTGAACAGCCATTTCACAATTTTTTCGCCCAAATGACTAACCTAGGACAAGGGATCAATATCCTACTTCAATTTAATTCAACCATAAATTATTATATTACCCTAAATCCGACTGCTACTATGTCTGATTACAATCTTACGAATTACTCGATTCTGTGATATTTTGTACATCAAAGGGTATTTAAAAATGTCGAAAAGTTCGAACTCACCGATTACCAACTTGTTCCCTATTTCAGGCTACTGTCCGACTGCCCTAACTTACACAGAGTGACAGGTAAGCGGTCAATTTGAGAGCAATTAACTTTCCACTGATTAAGACACGAGGTGTTGCACAATTCAAAATGGTAGCAGGTGGATCAAGTGCGACGAAGAATTCGGTGGTCCAAGGTGATCCCTTGGGATCTTGGCCAGAATGATCGAAACGCAGTAGCAATCGTAAACGGGGTCAGGCAGAACAAGTGCCCACGTAAGCACGTTTCGTTATTTCCTTATCGAGACTTCGGCTTAAGGACTTTCGTGTAATATCTACCACGGACCCGTCACGGTTTCCACTAACCGCTTAATAAAACCTGCTTTACCTGATTTCGTATCAGTAACAGTTGCAATCCGCTCTTTGCCGCGTCCCTCCGACCCCGGAGACACGATCTCCGCCGAATCTCGCGAAATACCCGACTGGTAAAAAGCTCCAGCACTTTCCACAGTCAATTCGCAAATTGTGTCGATTCTTTATAGGCGCGAGTAAGTTATATTCCCGCCAATATTGGAGGAACACGGGGGTATTTGCATACAGGTTGCTGGAGATAAGGATTCGAGATGTCTTCAGTAAACGTGTAAACAAATTTTTAGATTTGACATTGGGAGGATCCATTTTTGGATATGTATTAAGTACACATTTTTCACGCCTGTTATAGCAAGTGTTATCATAATTTTTTCATATGGGTGAATGTCCAGTCTAATTGGATAGAGATTGGAGAAATCTTTTTAAGAATTTCTGATGCTTTTGAGGAATTTTTATATATTATTAGCTTGGAATTATAAAAATACAAGCCAAAAAATTTACAATTGTAAAATATTGAGAATTTTATATATTGTCATCAATAAATTTTATGGTTCACAAGGATCTCACTGGAATCCCCCCAGTATCAGTGAGAACATCAGCTAGAAATCGTTATTAACCCTTTGCACTCGACGATTTTTTGGCTAGAGAAGAGTAGAAATTCCAAGATTCTGTACTAAAAAACTGACAATACTTTTTTGAGCCAGAGAATGATTTTTTATTTTTTTGAGAATACTTTTTTGAGGGAAAGAATTGTACAATAATAGAATTGTAGAATTAATTGATTTCTATACCTCGTACATTGTCACATTACATTAAATTTGATATATTAATTAATATTGATCTTTCAAATTTTATGAAATGGTGACTGAAGGTCACCTCTCGAGTGACTTGGAGATCTGTACCTTTATACCATTTGGTTATAATAAATTCAAATTAGTAGAAGTTAAATGAACGATTTTTGACAAAATTATTAAAGCGTGGAACGCATAGCCTTGATTATCTGTATCGTGAAGGTATACTGATGAAAAATTTCAGCTGGAAAGGGCAAAGCCACTCCAGGAACCGCGTGTTTCGCCTACGTGCATCGATGAGCGTGTAAGCAATTAGACTGTGCAACAGAGGAATAAAAGCAACCGGTAGAATGCTCACACCTTGCCAGCATAGCAACCGGTGGAAACTGAACGACACGAAGACACCGTCAAACTATGCGATATTTTGCTATCCTTCGCGAAAATCCTCGGAATAGTTGAACGTAAAACGAATCCATAGGAATTCTCTAAAAATTGTTAGAACCAGAAAAAAGGTCTTCTCACCTATATTTCAAAGTATTTCAAAGTGTACGTTCTAATTAGTCTAATTGTCCTAACAGAGCTATGCGAGTTGTTGCCATTTTTAACAAAAGACCGCTAAAAAAGTGAACTCGACATAGAAGAAGAATGGCATCCATCTTTGGAAATTATTTGAACGAAGATTGCCTCGTTTCTGACACTTCTAAGTGTTTCAAAATCCACCGTCTAATTAGTCTAATTGGTCTAATATGATTATGCCACCTTTCGCCATTTTTAACAAAGAACTCCTGGAACACTGGATCCCAAGTAGAAGAACCCTATTTCTGAAAATTCCAATCTCAAAGATTACCTTGTTTCCGGTACCTGCAAATATTTCAAAGTGTGAAATGGAATTAGTCCGATTAGGCCAATAGAGTATTTATTTACCATCCTTCATATTCGTCTCCTAAAAACCTAGAGTCAACATATTGAGAAGAACTGCCTATTTCAGGAAACGACCCAAACCCTAAATTCCCAAACCTGATTCTGTTTCGAAACCTTTAGTCAGCCTGGTCCATCTTCCTCCAGATATAAATTATAAATTCCACCATCCTTAATTGGGCAATATAAATTAGTAAAAATCGTTGATCAAACCTCAGCAGGCTACCAGACATAACCACGATAGAATTCCGAGTCTACGCCAATGGGAAATCTCGTTACCGAGCTGGAAGTAGCCAAGTAACTAGACCCGACGGCAGCGCCAACGCCACCTGGTGACCGAGCGACTTCAAATCGCAGCCGCGTGCCCATCAATAACGCGGCACCTAGTAGACACGTTATCTCCGAATCGGCCGAGGCATTTAGAAATTCATTACGCCCATTAATTCGCCATATACTCGCGCCGTGCACGTCGAACGTTTCCATCGTGGTCCATTGTGTCCGCAATGGCGGGGCCCGGCGTCGATACCGACCGCTTTTTCCCAGGCGCCATAAATCACAAAGATAATAAAGTCGCGGAGGCGGCCGCAAAAATCGCGCGAATCGCCCGGTTGACAGTCGAATTCCAGTGAGCACGCAGCGATACCGATCGCGAAAAACCGTTTCCCACGCGGCGCTCGCCGCTCGCTGATCATATGCCAGGCTTGCGCAATCGCGGCGGGAATGCGGCTTAATTAAGTCGGGAACGCGAGCGCGTGTCGCGTGCCGCGAGCTGCGGTTTCTTTGCGTGCTCGAACAGTAGCGACGATCGCCAGCAACCAGCCCGCACCGTGGCGCGCCGATCGCGGCCGCCATTGGCTGAAGTGGAGTAGAGGTTAGGTCAAGCGCTTGCGCGTGGATATCCATTCTTTGTGCCGAGAAATTGAATTTGGTAATGATCTTCTTCCGTTTTTTGACTTTGTAGTAGGTGGATTTTTACTTTTGATGTACCATTATGTCAGAAAACATACGCAAATGACCTAACGTCGTGAGAACATTGTATCTTGTCCACGTACGATCAAGTACGATTCATTGTGAGAATACCTTAAAATATTTCCCTCCTCTTTTGACACTAGACCTACTAATTTTCCAGCATGCAATTACTAAAAATATATATTTGATTTTAAAAATATTAATACTGACTCAAATTGGAATACAACTGAAATTCGTACCACTATAGTTGCTATTATTTATCGCTCATGTTAAACAAAATAGTGACGATTTTGAGATGTTTTGAGGATAGAAAATTTGGTAGTATAACTGTGATTGAGGAACACCCCTAATCTAGACCCATCCAATCTTCAATCATGTTATACACTATGAGGAAATACTGCGAGATTTGTTTCACATTTCATACGGATTTCCAAGTGATGCATGTTTCAATTTGGAACATAATTTTAGGTTAGGTCATGCACTATGAGTCAGATGTATGCTAGCACGTGCTGGTCCTAGTCATGCACTATGAGTCAGACTCGTAGTTCAGACTGAACGAATAAGAGCACGAAAAATACCGGTATTGATGTTTCGAAAAAATAAATAATTAACGAGCAGTGTTCGAAGATAGGAAAACGAGCAAGAATTTCGAAGAATCTTAAGTAGTATGGGTAAACCAATAGGAAAACAAGCTTCCTCTCCCTAGCATAAACAATCCAGCAAATACGTACTACATGCTAAATATAGTAGTCTAGCAAATTATTGTGATAAGTGATGACTATGATTCACATGATTTTTAATAATTGGCAACAAAATGAAGAATTGTTGCCTAACTTCCATTTACAACCAATACCACATATATCCAATTTAATATTTAAACATTTGAAGAAACATTAACCTTCAGCAAACCATCAGCAATACTCAGAAATATAAGACCGCATTGCAAATCCTCATGTTGCAACCCTAATCTCGCTCTGAACACCTCGTATCATCACTTTTTCCACTCCAATCTCACAAGGGCACTAGATCGTTCAAAGCCATCGCACCGACTAATTAATTAGCCGAAAATTGCCACCTCGGTGAATCGTTAAATTCGAATCGCGATCTCTCTCTCGATACAGACCCGGTCCCATTTCTCAGCCGGTCTCGAGCTGATCGGCGAAGCCATTCACGCTCTCGGGCTGCGAAACAGATAGACGGAGAGGGAAATGGAGAGCGTGCGATAGAGGCCTGTTAATATCGCGTAATTTCATCTGGAATAGGCAAGGCGACGAGGTGGCCGGGTCGCAAGGCATCGAACCGCGGCGCGACAACCCGGAGAACGGAATCGGCGTGTCGACAACAGGCCGGACTACGTTTATGATGGACGCGATAAGAAACGAGGACCGTGGGCTGTCACCGCGTGTCTCATTAGCGGTAAACGGTCCGGTAGAGATGTATCTAGCGCCGAAACTGGCCTAGGCTTTCACTTGCACCGCTGATTTACCGACGGAGCGCCCTTCAATTTACGTTGCGCCTAGGCCGCGTCGTGTTTCGCCCCGGCCACGAAACCTACGTTACGCCGGATACGCTGAGAGATAGGAAGCGTGTAAATCAAACCGTTCACCGCCACGCGGCGCTGCGATCGTTAAAACCGCGCCAGCCGGCCATTTCCCGGGAACTTCGGCTATAAAGTGTCTGGAAGGCGTTTTCTTCGCTTGCATCGGAATAATAAAGAGATACGAACGATTTCGCGTGACCGAGTATGTAATTCTAAGACATGAGATATTATATGTTTTCTTTCTCTTCCTTTTGCAATGTATTTTTCAAAATTAATCAATTAATTAAATAGCAGCGGACTTTCTGTTGAGAACAAGTTAAATTCGCATCATGTAAATTGAAATATTTCTAAATAACACATTCCTGTTTCTCCAAGGTAGTTGGAACTTAATTAGAAAATAACGGTATTATAAAGATTAATTATAAAATTATAACCTAACAAATTTCTTTTATCTCTGTAAATGTGAAGTAAGTGGTAGCAATCCTGTAGAGATGTAAGATAAGATAGGTTAAACTAATTATAGGCTTTACATTCTTCTTCGCTCCATAAAATATCACTATTAACTTCTAAACTAATTATAGAGTTTATATTCTTTCTTGTTCCAATAAGAATATCACGATTTCAAACTGTTATTTTCTCGAATAATTATGAAAATTCGTAATCTGTTTTTAGAAATAGTTTCAGAACCAACCTTTTTTCTTATGGTTCCTCTAGCTTCTATAATATTAATTCTACTTCGAATTTATATGCATTATGATACCACGCTATGTGTACATACTTCAATTATTATATGAATTCTATCCCGGCTTATTAAATTAATTTTTAATTAATTTTATGAAACTGCCTAAAAAATTACTTGTTGAGCAAAAATATTAACCCCTTAACATACGAATAAATAAAACGAAATTTGTTGCGACCAAAAAATACTATTTAATAATACACTGCACGACGTTAAAAACAGTTTTTGACGTGTCGAAGATGTTAAATTCTTCAATGGCACATGATACGAATAACGTCTCCCAGACGTCATTACATGTCAAGGGGTTAATATCGTTTAAAAACAAAAAAATTAATAATTCTGTAATCGAGAAACGTGGGACGGACTACCGAGTGTAAAAGGAACCGCGGTTCGTTCAAGGACACGGTTACGATTTCTCCTTTATGTATTTCCTTTCCGACAGCTATAACAATAATACTGCGAGTTCGTTCCTGCCTCGAATCGTTGCCGGCCAGTCTTTGTTTACATAGTCACGGCACTAACCGACTCGTCGCCCCGTCACCCGTCACCCGTCGCCCCGTCCAAATTCCTAATCCTCTACTACGTCACACATACGTCACTGCGTTAGTCTTACGGGTCGCATAAATTCTTACAATTCCAATTTTTAAATTAAAATAACTAAAATTTTTAATTATCAAACTTCCAAACATTCGTATCGTCAAATTTTTAATATTATAAAAATATTATTCCAAGTTTCAGATAATCGAAAGTCCACTTTTCTTCCCGTTACATTTCACCTGGAGTCTTCTAGAAACGTAACGACCGTACCAATCTACATTTACTCATGTAACTACTCATAAGAAAACAACAAAGAGTTACAAATAGGAGTGACCGGCCAGTATCGGACCGATCAAACGAAAGAAATCATAATAAACGATCAAACGGGAAAGAGGGCTCCTTGTACCGGATGCCGTCAAAGTGACAGACGCTTGGTACGTGACTGACGAAGCCTCGTTAATCCCAGTTCCTACTACTCGCACGTACACACTGTGAAACGCACACAGACAGGTTCTTTACGCGTACGGGTGTACGTACTGACCGAGAAGACGGTTAGCGTTTAGGCGAGCTCGATGAAAGTCCGGCGAGATCGATTTCGATCTCGTTGCAATGGGAAAAATTCGCCGGCGAACTTGTTTCCGGCCGTGTACGTTCCGCGAGATCAAATTAATCGGCATGACATCGTTACTTCTCCGATATTCCGACAAGAATAGTCATTTAACGTTTCAACGTTCCGATACGAATTTACCCTATCGTATAACACGTACGTGATAGCTTCGATCGTCGATAATTCACGATTTCTTTTGTATAAATAATTCCTTTTATCGCTAATGGATCCTTTTAGACGTAATTTTTACCATTAAAATCGTATTGAAAATAATTTTCAGCCGCGAGAATAAATACGCGATAGCTGCGATAATTCACTGCCGCCATTAAACGATACGCAACAGGGTCGCCTATCACGCACACGTGATGCGCATCAAAATACGCCATATTGGATAGTCGAAACCGCTACCGGTCGGAAAATAAATTCGCGAACGAACGACATATTTCGCACTAATATATCCAATTTGATACCACAATCTATATCGTTTGACACACTCTGCTACTTCTACCTGTATATTTTATCGCGTTGATCGATATATATCCCCGATCGATGAAGAATATACGCAGGGAGGATACACAGTCTTTCCGATGTCGTCACAATTATCAAATGTTCGGTACTTACGATTGCCGGCGTGCTCGATTACGATGTCCATGGCGTCGGATGCACCGCGAGATATAAACGAACAACGGATATTCACAGGAGAAGCTCACACGAAAACCACTTCAACGCGTACCCGTCAGACGAAGCGACCGCACGTGGTAAACTCAGCCATCTTCACCACGTAACTGCGTTTGCAGGGTGCGCAGAAGAAGACGTGCGCGCGCAGCGGCAGAGAATAGAGTCCATGCGCGAACGCGTCTAGCGTCGCATCGTCCTACACATTCGGAAAATCGCGAAGGCTTGGAGGCGTGTGTCGCTTGATTGGAAAAATTCTACAGCGAACTCGTTTCCGGCCATGTACGTTCCGCGAAATCAAATTAATCGGCGTGACATCGTTACTTCTCCGATATTCCGACGAGAATCGCCATTTAACGTATCAACGTTCCGACACGAATTTACCCTGTCGTATAACACATACGTGATAGCTTCGACCAGCAATAATTTACAATTTCTTTCGTATAAATAACTCCTTTTATCGCTAATGGATCCTTTTAGACGTAATTTTTACCATTAAAATCACACAGAAAATAATTTTCAGTCGCGAGAATAAATACGCGATAGCTGCGATAATTTGCTACCGCCATTAAAAGATACGCAGCAGGGAGGCTTGTAGCCCATACGTGACGCGCATCAAAATACGCCATATTGGATAGTCGAAACCGTTACCGGCCAGCAAATAGATTCGCGAACGAACGACATATTTCACACTAATTTATCCAATTTGATACCGCAACCTATACCGTTTGGCACACCCTGCTACTTGTACACGTATATTTTATCACGAAAATCGATATTTATCCCCGATCGATGAAGAATATACGCACGGGGAGGGGGGAAGGGATACACTGCCTTTCCGATTTCGTCACAATTATCAAATGCTCGGTACTTACGATCGTCGGTGTGCTCGATTACGATGTCCATGGCGTCGGATGCACCGTGAGACATACACGAACAACGGATATTCACAGGAGAAGCTCACTCGAAAACCACTTCGACGCGTTCCCACAATCACACAACGTGACCACACGTGGCGTATTCAGCCACGTAACTGCTTTCGCAGGGTGCGCAGAAGAAGATGTGCGCACGCAGCCGTGCCGAATATGGTCCAGGGGCGAACGCGTCTAGCGTGGTGTCATGTATACATTTGGAAAATCGCGAAAACTAAGGAGACGCGTATCGCCAGAATCGAAACAACCAGAATCGCGTTGAAGCACAGCCCGAGGCCTAATCTGCATTTTAAACGAGCCGTGCACTCGCTATTCCAATCTGTTTCCACGATCATCTTGCTTTCTCCATCCGAGCCTCCTTACGTTTTCGTCTCTTAATAATTACTTCTCTTACGTAACGCTGAAGTGCTATTGGTCCTATTGGTCAGTGCCGGTCCATTTATCGTAGGAGCCCCGTTCAAATTATCCACTTGTTAACAATACATTGCCGAATTGAGTTTCTCGTTGGGTCTGAGAATTTCATAGTGTATTCTTCAACGTTTCACGATATTCATAACATTCTGTGAGTGATGCTCGGTTTTGAGATAATGGTGGCAGGTTGTCCAGGTTCACAATATCCTCTTTCTCTCACGATGTTCTCATATGTAATCCACTTTTCATCACCGGCTTGAGTGATGCTCGGTTTTGAGATAATGGTGGCAGGTTGTCCAGGTTCACAATATCCTCTTTCTCACGTAATCCACTTTTCATCACCGGTTATAATCCCACCTAAAATCGATTCGTTCCGAGCATGCAATGATGTGCAAATGACGACTCGGTTATGCAAATTTTTTCACTCAACTGGTGAACCACCCATCTGGAATACTTACACACCAATCCAAGTTTCCGAATATGGCCCGAAATGGTTTATTATGTTGAGATCAGCTGTTCTGCAATCTCCGATGTTGTCGAAAAAGGATCTCGCTGTACGAACACGTTTATCGTGTTGAAATTGAGATAATATTACCGGACAGAACACGCAAGATCGCGTAATTCTCGCGCCTTTTTACATTTCTTCAATGATAAACCAAATTTTCTTTCGAACCTGCTAAACGACGAGGAAATCAATTGCATCCTTGCACGTTCACGTGGCAGAGAAACGCGTCCAGCTGGCATTCACAGCGAAACGTCCAATTAATCATCGCTTAACCTTTCGTTCTAGGGGGGGGGG
>NW_016908756.1:439411-456459 GCF_001483705.2 Eufriesea mexicana | reverse complement strand
AGGGGGGCTGCTGCTGATCACGGAAGGAATCCGTTCCCTCTTTAAAGCGGCCACCAGATTGCTGTCAACGTCTGCAGGTCGTCCAGAACGCTCACCGGCTGCCATTAAACTTCCGCGCGAATGAAATGGCTCCCCAGTTTCCGCCATTTTCTTCCATCATTTCGCTTTCGACTCGCTCGTTGTTTCTCGTTTATCGGCGGATTATGCGAGCCGATACAAGCGTAACTGGACAAAAAGAGGAGGAGCTGAGGGATAAAGAAAGAGAGAGAAATGTCGGCACTTTCTCTTTTATCATTCCCGCTTAATTAGTCCGCGCGTACACACGCGACACGAGGCGAGAGAAACGTCCGCGCACGCGAACCGTTCATTAGGCGCATCGTTTTCCGCTTCTGCCCCTTTTCTTCGCGCGGACTCGAGCCACGCGCTTCGATGCGAGAAAGCGGCCCGGAGAAACGGAATCGTTTACGACCCATCGAAAATACCGAGTTTTATCTGTGTTTTGACGCTCTTGGTAGCAACTATCTGCTACTCGTGTTGGTGGAAGCACAGGGAGATTTTTGGTACACTCCGAAGGCTGACAAATTTGGGGTACCATAATAATTGTGACGATAATTCCGTGATTACATACAAAAATACATTTCGAGTCCCAATTTAAAATAATTTTGGTTTAATTCGTTAACTGGGGTGCAAAATGGTCTCTAGAAACTAAGAAAATTGGGGTACCATAATAATTGTGACAATAACTCCGTGGTTGTGCGTAAAAATACATTTCGAGTCTCGAGTTTAAGTATTTTTAGATTAGATTTTTAAAATAGAGACTAGCAAATCGCAAACAGGACTAGCAAAGAACCCGAAACCCATATTTACAAGAAAGTCGTCCAAAAGATAAGGACAGAGACGTCAAGAAGGAAGATTTGGAAGACCTCAAAGCAACCTCGGATCTTTAAACACGATTGGAAAGCCACTTGTCAATCCTCTGGACTATCAAATCGCAAACAGGACTATCAAAGAACCCGAAACCCATATTTACAAGAAAATCGGCGAAAAAATAAGGACGGAGACGCTAAGAGAGAAGATTCCGAGGACCCCAAAGCAACCTCAGACACCAAAGGCTTGAAGTTAGCCGCTTAATCGGTCTCGGAACCAAAGACCGACTTGTATCGCGATGGTCGTGACCGAATGGAGACACGGGACGACAGGTAACACTCCTAAAACCTTGAATGTCCGGGGATTAAGGCGCGCGTCGGAGGGAAAAGCTGGCGTGGAAGACGGGGCCTGGAACGAGGGAGAACGCGACGCGATCCGACAGCCGGTCGTACGAGACACGGGGATCGCGATAAAGCGACGTGTTAATCGGCATCCGCGATCGCCACGAACGGGACTCGGACTTATTAACTCGATAGCAGGCCCGATGAATCGATCGTAATTCACGAGACGAATGCTCGCGGAGAGGTAGCCGGCCACGCACGTGATCGCAGATATCGCGATAATGAATTGCATCGTCGCCTTAAATGAGCCCTCCTTCCAGTGCATCCACGCCAATGGCTTAGGGAGCGTTGCTGGGACCCTCGAGGGCCCACAACGGGCTCTTTGTGTCCGTTAATTAAGTTGTTTATTGGATCAACCGACAACGAGTTACTGTTTTTTCGTAAGTCGCACGTGGCTAACAAGATCTTCGAGGCATTACATTCAAATCCTGTCTTTCTCGTCATCCCCTGCATTTTAGGGGACTGAAGAACATTTTGTGCGATTTTTGGGGTAAGTTGTCAGATCAGATGCTGACAGTTTCTGACAGTTTTCGTATTTACAATTTCTTTGACAATTTCTAACAGTCCCCAAATTTAGAATTTCTTTAGCAGTTTCTGACAGTCCCCAAATTTGCAATTTCTACCATTCGCCATTTTGTAAACACTGGTTCTATTCCGTTCCAGTGTTGTTATCTTTACTGCATTATCCATATAGGAATTATGGGTTTATACATATATTCTATTTTATCTAATTTTATCTAATCTTCTATTTATTTATCTACAGGCTTTTATTATTCAAGAAAGGTATATCTGTCTTCGAGTGCTTCTCTATGAAGACAGTACGTGACGCAGTTCTAACCCCCCAATTCTTATCTAATGTTTATACAAACATTCGTTCTTGGAAATTAGATCCTATAAACTATTTATTGTCGATTTTTGTGTATAACTAAACCTATCTTTTCAACAATCTAGTATTATCTTATTTGCAGATGTGGTATTTTACCCAATAACAAAATTTGACACTTATTTTCAGGATCATAATAGAGAAGATGAATTTATCTGATTTTATTACTTAATATTGCACTGTAATCAATTACATCTATGTATAATCCTAACGACTGCCAATTTACTGTACGATTTCAGCAGCCATATTAGATCCAATATGGCGGCTTCCAGTACGCCCGTCCTGCCATCTCTGAGGCAGTCTTTTCAACAATCCAGTATTACCTTATTTGAAGATGTAGTATTTCACCCAATAACAAAATTTGATACTTCTTTTCAGGATCATGATAGAGTAGGTGAATCTACCTTATTTTATTTCCTAATATTACATTGTATATTCCTGACGACTGCTAATTTACTGTACGATTTCACCAGCCATATTAGATCCAATATGGCGGCCTCCAGTCCGCCCTTCCTGCCATCTCTGAAAGTCTTACTAATACTAAAAATGCCAAGCTTCTTCATCCCTAATAGATCTTCCATATTCAATCAAAATTTTCGCAAATTTCAACGAAAACGACGAACGAAACGTGAAACCTAACCTCGTTCGGCGGAACGATATTTACCTCTTACGCTACGTCCTCGGTGACTTCTCGCACGCTCTCTGCGCCACTATTACGCAAGGACCAAAGAGTCAAAGCCGATGGACGAGGAACTTCCACGGGAAGATTCCTCAGCCCGATCACCCCGACGAGAAGCAACCTGCACGATCCATCGGCTAACCTCCTCGGCGAGCTGACCAGGAAAAATCGCGGGGAACACCGCAGGAACTTTCTCACAGGCTCCGGACGACTCCGGAGCATTAGGACGTCCACGTACATCCATCATTCGCGCAGATAAACGGCGAACGCGACAGCGACACCGCGTCGTCGACCGATCAGATATCGTTAAACAGCGTTCCCGTACGCGACAGATAACGCCGTGGACACGAGTTCCGGCGTCGGTCGAAAGAAAATTGACCCAACTTTCAACATTGTCGTCGTCGTCGTCCGGTGCAGATGCTATCTGGCGTGGTGGCCTGTGTGTATGTGTGTGTATGTACGTCTGGTGCGGCCGAGCGATCGAGCCTTGGAGGAATCGCGATCGGCTCGCAATTTCACTTCGCCGTCCCGGCCGGCGGGACGCGGTTCTTTTCCGGCTCTCTCGCAACCCGCCATTATCTGATGTGACATTTCATGAAAATATGACGGGGCTCGTTCGTTATTAGCTCGCCGGGCCGCGAGCGCCGTGCCGCCAGGCAATTATCGTTCTCACGGTGTAATTATCGCGATTGTTATCCGCGGGGCGAGGCCAACGGGGTCAGATCAGAAGGATGCACGTCGTACACAGTTTCAGTCCTGGTACCTTCCACGTCCTGTCTCCTCGGCTCCTCTATGAGGATAGGGGGATGATCTTTGGCTGCAGTCCAAGGTGGCTGCCACGGGTTACGAGAATCTCGCGCGTTTCGTTGCGAAGGTGACTCGCAGGTGATTGAAAACGAGGAGTATAGTTAGTCGGGTCAACGATTTCCGAGATTTTACAACTTAGGGTGTGTAATTTAATTAGCTAATCTCTCAGGGAGAACGGGGGTATCGCTTATGATGAAGTACTTGTTTCTTCACTCGTGACTCGAAGGAAGAGCTGATTAACACGTTTGAATGAATAATTCAGAGATAATGTAATTGTCTGGTAGGCTCGAGACGTGGGGAATATTCAGGGGCTTGTCTAGACTCTAATAGAAACAAGATACTTGAAGATACTTGAAGAATCTGCTGTTTTGTCAGTCGCACAGTGAATGGTCACGCGTCATACTGTCATTCCTGAAATAAAAATGTAAATATTCTCGAAAATATACATCGTCCTCACTTCTACTTTTGAATTTAACTCTTTGACTCTTTGAAATCTTGCGCTCGTGATGGGTAGGCGCTCAAAAGTTTTGTTTATTGCCAAATTTTAAGTATGCACAGTAATAATTTAATACAAAATACAAAGGAGTAATAATAATTATTATAATTTATAATACTTGAAGAATTTGCTGCTGTCAATCGTACAGTGAATGATCACACGGTATACTGTCATTTCTGAAATAAAAATGTAAAAATTCATTTTGATCCAACGTCAGAAGAAGATATGAATCGTTCTCACTTCCATTTTTGATGGAATAATATATTATAAAAGAATATAATTTGAATATAGCGTGATTATTATTTAAATATGCAATAATTTCTCAGAAATGCACACCTAACGAAGAATTTCACAGTTCTCAGTGTACATTGCAAATGGATTCCAACCATATGGTATGACTGGTGCGTTTCAAAGTCTGCCGTAGTCAAAGGGTTAACCAATTTTTCCTGTTGGAATATTCGATTGATTCTTATCCTTTGATAAATTTCAATTCGACGAGTTACTCCGTTTAGCAAATCACCCGATTAAAATTGATCCAACTGATCCCTGCTCGATGAACCTGTCTACATCCAAAACTAAAGGCGGTATTCCATGAAAGAAAAATTGAAATAAAGCTCTTCGGACGTCAGTCGTCATCGTTACGTCCTATTAATTCCGTCAACTTTCGCAATTTCTCAGTGGAAAGGGTTAAAGGTTCCCTGCGAGCGCCAGGAAGATTAAAAGCGACGTCAGAAGAAGCGGTCGCGATGAAAGAGGCTTGAATCCGTTTCCATAGGAGCAACTAGCTCGCGCCCTGGCCCGGAGATTGCCACGGCTAAATATAGAGCGCCCAAGTAAATTGTCGTTTAATTAGCAGACTGCCAATCATTTCGTTATCGACATTCTTTGTTCGTAAACGAGTAGCCGGGTCTCCCCCTAGACAGCCGCATCCTGTCTCTGATTATCGTGTCGTCTGCATCCTCTCTGTGGCAACCTAAGTTCACGTCGCCGTGACTTTAACCTTTGTCAGGGACGCTGCCGGTTGGTCGTGGCCAGTTGTCGGGAATAATCGGAGTTTGACCTCGTGTAATCGAGTTGTTGCAACTCTGGCTGCTTTGCGGACACGGGTTAGACTCGGTAGACCACCGACATACGATCTCCCAATCGATTCCACAGATTTTAATCTGATGCAACGAACGACTTTTCTGAAACATGTCAATTTTAGCAGTAAATAGGTCTATTTATCTTCGGAGATGTCTTTGACATGGGTTAGGTGCTGCTCTAAACGACCCAATGCCAATATATTGTTACGAGATTTTCATACCCACGCTAATTTAACCCTATAGCTACCCTAACGTCACTTAACTTCAGGTAAGAGTAATCCAGCACCTTCCAGAATGTTTCAAATAAAATAACAATCGACTGTTTACTATAAAAAGGAGTGTCTTCTAGCGAAGTTCAGAGAGTAGAGCTGTCAACCTTCTAACCCTTTGAACTCGACGATTTTTTGGCTAAAGAAGAGAAGTTCGAAGATTTTCTACTATAAAGTCGACGATACTTTTTTGAGCAGTGAATAAGAAATAGTATAATAATTGACACGTTTAATTTTGATAGCTCGCATACCGTTACATTATCTTAAATTTGACATATTAATTAATACCGATCTTCGAAATTTTATCAAATGGCGAAGGGTGCCTCTCGAGTGCAAAGGGTTAATAGAAATTCATTGTAAATCTTCGGCAATCTAGCGATCCAACTTATAGAACAAGAATTGTAAACGCGATCTGGAACAATATTAACCCTTTGCACTCAACTGACAACTATCAGTTGCCATTTAGCGATAAGTAATATATCAAATTTAAAATTAGCCAACGATGAGTGGAATGTCGAAATAAAATAATTCTACGTATTAATTTGCATACGATTTCTTATCTACCGTTTTAAAAATATCGTCAACTTTATGACAGAAAGTCCCCGAATTACTATTTTTCTGTAAAGAAAAAATCGCCGAGAGCAAAGGGTTAATTCGATCTGCGTCAAATTTGTTTTTCAGATTGATATTTCATTTATCTGCTTCGTCTAATCGTAAATATATCGAAGATTCATTTTATTCTACGTATTTTGTAGAGTTACACCTCTTCAAACAAGCTCAAACTTATCCAAGCTCAGGAAGACTTCGTTCCAAACAAGGGCATTCTGGATCATGATCACGATTTCGACAATGTGATCCAGATTCGAAGTTACCGGGGATAATCGCGATCATAAATTCATTACGGGCATAATAGGATCATAGAGCGATCTAGATCCAGAGATACTCGATCTCGAGCCGGTTTGTTTATCGTGGTCGTCCAGTTTGCCGGGCAGCCGCCAGGGGAACATCGACATCTTTCAGGTGCACGCGCCTATGTAATTATGATAATTGTACCACGAGCCACTCTCTTTCTCCGCTCGTAATTAATGGCGACGTTTCGAGGAACTCGCGGACACCGGCCGATTCGTGACAATCAGAGTATCGCAGGCCGAGCTAATTGCCTCTTAGGCGGAACGAGCTCGAAGCTGAAGAGAAATTCGCGAAATCGCACTACCCTGGTTACAATAACTTTGTAATCCAGGAAAAAATTTACATTTTTCAAGATTTTCAAAAGAAATACGTCATACGAAGTCAAACGAATAGTGCTTGGCACCATACTAGGTGTCAAATATTTTTTCAGAACTATACCTCGAATAAAGCTCATCAAAATTGGCATGTGCAGGTAGAACATGGTCCAGTGGAAGTTTTAAATACCTTTTTGACGATGACAATATTCAAATTTTAGGAAAAATAAGCCAATCGAAGACGAAGTATCCAATCCCACGACAGAATCGTTCCAACCCCAGAGTTTAAACGATTAGAATATTTATGTAGCTAATATCTAATTAGCATGCGATCCTGAAGCTGTAAAAATTCACGATCCAGGATGTACCATAACTTAAAAAATAATATAAAAGAAATACGTCATACGAAGTCAAACGAATAGTATCTGGTACCATACTACGTGTCAAATATTTTCCCGAGAACTATACCTCGTATAAAGCTCATCAAAATTGGCATGTGCAGGTAGAACATGGTCCAGTGGAAGTTTTAAATACCTTTTTGACGATGACAATATTCAAATTTTAGGAAAAATAAGCCAATCGAAGACGAAGTATCCAATCCTACGACAAAATCGTTCCAACCCTAGAGTTTAAACGATTACAATATTTATATAGCTAATATCCAATTAGCATGCGATCCTGAAGTTGTAAAAATTCACGATCCAGGATGTGCCATAACTTAAATTCCACCCACGAGGTCGATAAAATTCGAAGCTGAAACGACGTCGCAGGTAATCCAGTTTGCCATCCATCAGCGATTCCACGAACACGTATCGTCGATTCTGCTATGGCACTCGAGACGTCGTAGTACAAACATCGTCAAGCCTAACGTCGCTAATCATAAACGCGACAACATGGAGGCTGAAGGAGGAAGAAGGAGGAAGCCAGCGTGTCGCGTCAACGTCCAGGAAGTACCAGAACCCCATCAGTCCTCGTTTGTCTTTACAAGACAAACACTAAACAGCCTATTACTCGATCTTTATAGCGCTCTGGCAACGTATGGCTAGAGGAGCTGCCTCGAGTGGAAGCGAGTCGTTGGACGTCGTTGCCGAGCGACATAATGGTGGACGCCATAGAACTATCCGCCATCATCCTCTCCCTGGGACCTACCTAGCAGCCTACCTTCTCCAGGTGCACGCATGCATCTCCACGATCATTACAAACGCTCGCAGCACTGTTGCGTGCAACGCTACCTATCCTGCGTGCCATCCAGCTTTGTCGAGGAAAATCATCCGTGGGACGGGATGCCTCGTTGACAGATTCATGGCGATCTTTCATGAGCACTGACGATCCACTTTTCTCCTCGTTTCCAGTTTCTCGTCGTCTTTATTTTACCCTATACGAGACACTGTCGAAGAATCACGGTCCTAGCAGTCTTGCATTTTATTTTATAGACGATTACACGATTCTGGACACTTGTCTGTGCTTGGACAGATCCACTTTTCTCGTCGTTTCCAGTCTTCTTCTCTCAGTTTCTCCTGCTTATTTGCTTATTTTAGCCTATGTAAGACACTGTGTCTGAGAACCTTGGTCCAAGTTGTCTCGTATTTTATGCGTCTGTTCGCACGATCATGGAGACATGTCTGGCTCTGGGTGGGCTACAGACGTGGACTAGATCACTGGTATTCTGATCTTGGTACGGGTGGTCCGTGAACGTAGTAAATAACTGATATTCCTTAGCTAAGATAAGTGTCTAGTATTCAAAATCGAGGTCTAAATTTTCTCCAAAATTTTCCTCGCGTTTGAACTTAATTTTTTAAACGAGGTCTTAAGCCCTAATCCTTTGTCTAAATTTTCTCCAAAATTTTCCTCGCGTTTGAACTTAATTTTTTAAACGAGGTCTTAAGCCTTCATCCCCTAATCCTCAAATCCTCAACGGGGTATTTTCCCACCAGCAAATTTCTGTCAGCAGAGGGTTAATTATCGAAAGGACCTGACAAAGAAGGGAAAATTGCTGCTCCATTACTGAAAACTTAATCCACTGCATACGTCACGATTCTGATGGGAGTAAATATAAAAATAAAATTGACCTGCGATTAATACGCGAGGACTCGAAGGCTACCTCAGAAGTCGTGGACGCGGGGAGATTAACGATTCGGATTTAATTGCTTGCCTGACAAATTACGGCAATGAAAATCATTAAATGAATATCGAAGGGAAACTACTTTGTAACCGATCCACGTTTAACCCGAAGGATCGCGGCGATGCATCAGCGTGGTTGCGTGCAATTTGTTATTACGTGTGTCATCGCGGCAAACCGCAGGTAAAAACGAGCCAGCGATCTCTCAACCGTTTATCAACGCTATGAAAGGGGCTTCATTATTCATCCGATCGATCGAAAAACATTGCAGATCGGCCGGGCTGTATGCAACGTTCGCCTTGTCCCTTTGTAGTTAATTTTATCGCGAAAGGAGGAGGAGAAAAAGAAGAAAAAGAGGCAATAATAATTTTATAGGAAAAGAAGGAAAAGTAAAAAAAGGGAGCCAGGATAAAGTGGAGCAATTCCGCGCCCAAGTCGATACTGAAACTCTCGTCCGATCGTCGCTGGAGAAAAAGCATGCTCAACCCTTTGCTTATCCCTTGTCTTATCAGCGAAATTTCCATATGAGACTGTAATAACAGACTCGCGAGGGTAACCGAGTTGAAACGGAAAAAGAAACAACGATCTTCGCGGGAAAAATTGGTGAAAATATCCAACGTGCTGAAATTGATACAGAAACGACATTCGACATTCGACACTGTACAAGACTTCGAAATCTTGGAATAAAATACGTACTAACGATAAATAAATAGCTTTAACTGGATTAGAAGAGGAGGAAGAATATAATAATCCCAGAGGGAAAATAGAGATGCAAAAATTGCTATAGCGACCATCATTCTCACCCTCGCCAATAGATGGAGTCCTACTTTGAGGAGGTTTGAGGACTTTCTCGCAAGTCCTCGGTGAATCCTTGACCTTCCATAAATACAAGTTCCTATGACACCTAAGTATCCCTGTCTATCGCAGAGACTGTTAGAAAGCTCAAATTTTCAGACTGCTCATACTTCTATTTATTTATTTGTTTATCTAATCCATCCTCTGCACCGTACCCACTTAAAATCAAAAGCTGTATAGTTTTCGTGCCTTTCTGTACATGGGCAAGCACGCATTCTAATGTAAGTTTATATTATCTTATAGCGATAAGCGTGATAGATTAAGCTTGATTTTATATCTTCTTGAGTGCTTCACGCTGAAGCCATCGATCTCATAGTCCAAGTTTTCATTTCTAACTCTTTTGTACGTTTTGGTTCTCTTTTATATGTATATTATTGTATCTCTGATAGTTTCTGGCGCATTAAACGTATGTTAAATTGGACTTGGAAATTGGCCTGCTAGAAAGCCTTACTGACGTGTGCACTAGCAGATCCGAGAGGAAATGCTCATCCCTTCCTTTTCCTTTCGTTATTCTACCTGTTACACTATCGTAGCACAACGACCAAGGGGATACCAACAGGCAGCACCGTAGAAACCACCGAAACAGTGAGGACCACCCTCATCATCCATACAAGATAACGATTAATGAGACATCAACGCAGGTACCTAACACTGACACAGATGATCAGCATACGATAGATGATCACCTCAGGGACTACAGGAATCACAGGAACGACAACACTTAAAAACAGGAAAAGGAAAGGAAGAGCAAACCCCGTGAGGGGACCCCCACATTAGTATCCAAATCCTCAAAAGCCATCTAATTCCTCAGGAATGACATTATTCCGTATTGCCCGTGATAATAAGTGATCTGTGAAGTTGCCCAATGCAAGAGTAACTCGAAAAATTCATCCAACCTAACCTGTCTAAATCGTACATGCATCTTAGTCCATTGGACGACATGACCTACTGATCTATAGATTCTGCTTGCCTGCACCAGCCATCTTCTCACCACTCGCCACCTTTACCAGTCGAGCCTTTAAATCTACTTCGACGTCGAGTCCACCCACTTTGCATCTCCCATTCCCAGAAATGCAAAATTCGACAACTGCGCTGACACAGTAGATAAATCAGACACACCTCGAACCACACCCTCGCGAACACGAGATATAAATGGCGCAACAGCGATCGCTATCGTCGGAGTCAAACACGATCATATCCTCGCAAACAAGTTACATCGGGCCAACCTATCGTTAGACCAGCTCCGTATCCACTCTGCCCGAGAAACAAACAATCCATCGTTCGAAATCACACATCACGAGGTACATACCACTGAAACATTGCCAAGGGCTGAAGCCTCCCTGCGTGATCCAATTCACATGCATCAGGTTCACCATATAACCTGATTTCAGGGAAAAAGGGATCATAAATTCAAGTCTGTCATCTCCGAGTTATCCAAAGGAACCAGCAACTCGTGACAAAAACATTCGTTTCAGTGGATCTCACTGGTCTAGTAGGCATACTCGCTCACGTGATCGTAAAATGGTAACACACGAACAAAATGTTCGGAATTAGATCACATGCACAGTAATCTCGTGAAAAAGTGACGGAACAGGTTGCATCCAGGCCAAACGAGTGACCAGTGCTAACTAATAGGCACGAAATGTAATAAAAAGAGTGCAAGCCTGACTTATGCTAATTCTATAACAACCTATATCGATAGAGGTCTATCAGACCAAGTGAACAGAGTAGCTGTTGCACCCCTGTTCCATCTCACGAGGCTTCTCATCGAGCATGAAGGATAACCCTCTACCAGCCTTCTATCAACCTGTCTACCTTCCAGAAAATTCGACCAAGTGGACACTCGCGGTCACCGAGAATCGTGTCACGAATGTGGTCCATTTGCCAGCGATGTTTTCATCCAGTGAAAAACCGGTCGCGAAAAATCCAGGGATGAAGCATACACAGTAGGCTGGCGCAACCCGCGTCTTTCAGTAGGCTTTCGCAACGAGAGCCGCCGTTTAACCGGCTTAATAACTGCACTCCATATACGTGCACCTGGATAATTGTTTTTGCATAATCGAGATGGCTCTGAGATGGTGCGACGAAAGAAATCGCCGCCGCGACGCTGGCTATGTCTTATACAGGAGAAATGCGCGGAGACCGCGCGATGCTTTCTTGCGTAACTCGAACAAACGTTTGCGCTGAGCGGAAGATGAAATTGAATTTGGAAGAGCGATTGTGCAACCGCGGATACGTTATTACAGTCTTCGCGCCTATCTTAATTAAGGCTCGATAAGAGCACGTCCGGGTGAAAGCTGAGACCTCTACGGTCGCTTTCGATACTCGCTGGCTTTGGGTGCGATGAGAGGGAACGAGGATTCTTCGGGTTATTGCTGAATCTGAAATTGTCGAGGAGTTATTGACGAGTATGGAGCCTGTTCAACTGGCTGGTTTCGGATTTGGTGCTGTCACAACGAGTGGAAGTATACTACAATGATTTTGAAACAATTTACTTTGACTTTTGTCCAGGTGCATGGATGAGATGATTTCGTGTGCTTTGATTATACTCAACAGGGCTTTGAAATCGTTCTAATAGTTTTAATAATTTTAGTTAGGTAGTGTAGAGATAGTAATTGGTGGGGTTGATATCATTTGGAGATTAACAATTTTTGAATGTTATATAAAAATAGGGATATGAGAATATATCTAGTGTCTGGAAGACTGGATGACTGACTTCTTGAGACTGAGATATGAATCTATGAAGTACATATCTAAGGAAATACTATAGTATCTAATTTTCTTAGATTTAATTAATGCAAAATTGTAGTATGCAGAGATAGTGCAATATAAATACAAAAGAATTCGTGTATTCTATATTTTACAATTATATTTGCAAAAGTTAGACTATAAAGACACTGGTAGCCTTGGGCAGCCATCATGAGTGTTATTAAAATGGCGGCTTAGAATATTCACGTATTTATTGAAGTCTGTAATTAAAAACAGTTTCAATACAATTTAAATTAATTCCAGCCACTCGTAACCTTTTATGCTATTTATTAAGTTTAAATAAATAGAAACTCGACGATTCGGTAATACGCCGCCATCTTGAATAACGTTAAAATGGCGGGCCCAAGTTTTCACGTTACCTCCTAGACTCCATAATCGACATATGCTTCGATATTACCTAATTTATTCCCAAATTCATTTTAAAGATTCCTCATAACCTCATTCAGGGTACGACGCACCAAACTCTCCCCTCCGTCGCTATCGCAACGACTATTTATTATGTTTAAATAAATAGAAACTCGGCGGCTCGATGGTATCTCGATATATGACACAATTTACGCTCGGTATCTATTATCGAATTAATGTCACCGCTTTCTAAACTTGTCAGCTAGGCGAGGAGTATCCATCGTGATATCCCGAGGAACAACGCGAGGGGGACCGACACTTCCGGTAAGACACGCGAACATATCGCGAGGATCCTGCTACGCGTGAGAACAGAGGGCACCGCGTCGATGCATCACGTACCGCCATTACAATATTTCAGTAGAGCCGTTTTCATTGTTCAAACGCCGCGCGCATAAAAGCCGCAGGGGGCGCTCATAAGCGCCGACTCGCCGCATGAAATACGACCGGTTTGCATATACACCGATCCAACCTGGCCACGTGTATCCCGGCTTTTTACGCCTCTGCGTTCCTTCTTCTTTCGAAAATCGATCATCACCACCGGACGTAATTACGTCCCTGACGATCGTCTTGATAGGTGATCGTCAGGGTGATCCCTTAACCTCGTCAGCTGAATTTTAAGTTCAACGACCATCGAATTATTTTAACGCGCTCATTTTAAAGATGGACGTCTTTGAGATGAGAACAAATTTCGAATATTTGCTCCTTCCGGTGTCTCTGAAATTTTATTTCGCTTGGGTGTCTTCGGTGATCTCTCAAGTCAAGTATATGTGCGACGGTGGCGCCACGCAACGTCCTCTTTAGTACTAAAAGGAGCCCTTTATCAAATCTGAATTCCTCTTCCATCTCGAAGATAAAATTTACTGGATACAGCTAATAAAATTTGGATGTCTTCGATTAGATTTGTCTGTCGATGATCTGCCTAATCCAGTATATGGGCGACGGTGGCGCCACGCGACGTTCTCTTCGGTACTAAGAGGACCCCTGTATCAAACCTCAATTCTTCCTCCATCTCAAAAGTAAAATTTGTCGAATATAACTACTAAAAATATATACAAATAAACACTCGTGTAAATGCTTCCACCTTTGGCCCTCCACGTGGATAATCCCGAGTTTATTAATCGAGAGTAATTTAATTTCACAGAAACTAATTAAAATACAGGTGCAACGTTGCAGATGTGTATCAAAGATGGCGCGGATCGTGATGGATATATTCGAATGCTTCGTCTGGGATATTAATTTATTCAAATCCTCGTGCTCCCTGACCTATCCTCGCGTTAACCTATCATCTGGACGGTGATAATTTCGCAGTTAGCAGATTTTTCTAGTCCTCGCATTGTCACTGTCAAAGCGACCGAGTTTTCCCAGCGATGGTATACAATGGAGAGATCAGTTTCACCAGTTGGACAGCTATTCAATGAAGCATCAAACGCGTGGTCGATGGAGCATCGATGGTCGTTTATACGCGGCTTCCAAAGCTTGATTTCTCCCGCGTCGAATTTATCGCCGGCCATATTTACACTTTAATGGGAAGAGGTTAATCGCGCGTCGTCGACCTCCTGATCCGATCGGGCAACTTCCTCCGGCGACGATTTCCGCGCGAAAATCGATCGTTTGCCGCGGCGCTTTCATTGTCGTGTTAGAAAACCGCTGGACTCGATGCTCGCGACGCCATAATTCGACCGCGAGTGACACTCTCTTTCCATCTCTCCGTTTCTCCACACTCGATCTTTGTCTCTCCGTTTCTCTCCAGCCATCTCTGTCTCTTTCTCTGCATCCATTTCGCTCTACCCATCTCTTTCTTTTCCTCTCTTTCTCGTCATTTTTCTCTATCTATATCCTTCTTTGCTTTGCGTCTCCTCTTTTTCTCTTCTTCTCTGTCCATCTTTCTTTCTCTCTTTCTATCACCCTATTTTCTCGTTTGCATATCCCTTTTTTCCTCTCACTCGCTGTCAATCTAACGCTTCCCTTTCTCTCCAGCTCTTTCTGCATATGTCTTTCTTTCTTTGTCTCCCCTTCTAGACCTATATTTCTTTCTTTGTCTCTCCTGTACTTATATTTCTTTCTTTATCTCTCCTTCTATACCTGTATTTCTTTCCTTTCTTCTTTATTTCTACGTCTTCATTTTTCTCTCTCCACCTTTCTCCGTCTATTTACCTCTTTCTCTCATTTTACTCTTGCTCCGTTTCTATATATCTATTTTTCTCTTTCTATCTCTTTCTTTTCCTTTGTTTTTCCTCTTTGCGTCTCTCTCTCTCTCTCTCTCTCTCTCTCTCTCTCTCTTTATTTTCCTCCATTTCTAACTGTATTCTTCCCCAACACTCTGGTATCATTTTCTCTCTTCATTACCCTCTATACCTGTCATCTTCTCTGGTTTCTCTTCCTCTCTATCTCTCTCTGTGTGCCTCTAACACATCCCTTCCCTGTTTATCTCGATTCGTTTCTCTCTCGGCCCCCCTATCTTTGTTTCCGTGCCGTCCATCTTCGCTCGATCTCGCAGAGACGCGAGATCACAACGAGGAGAGGATTTCTTCGCGGAAGACCTATAATTTCGCGCGTGCTGCCCGGTTTTCCCCGATGGCCCACTCGCAACAGGACCCCCGACGCCGTTCAGCCGGCTCGATTCAATTTCCGGCCTCCAGGCTTTCCTTTCGACGCGCCCCCTATCCCCACCTGAGACTCTCCATCCGCCAGCTTTCACGTCTCGTCGGATTGCCGAGATCATTTTCCAGTGACACGACAGCGCATGCGACTGCGGCCCGCGTAATTGCACTTTTGAATTTATGGGCCTGTCGGTGGAGGGAGAAGGTCGACTGGGTAATTGGTTCATTTACACGCGCTGCTGCCAAGATTCTTCCGTTCCCGCGGGGGTTCACATTGCGCACAGTGTGCACTTTTGTTTAAAAAATCCGCCAAAGTTGAATTTTTCAAAAATTAAATATGGACGACTTGCATCTTATGTCCAAAAAGTAGTAAAAATAGTTAATATAAATGCATCAAGGAAATATGTATTTTGAAAGCGTAAGTAAAGCTATAATTTGTAAAAAATTTATAAATTATAAAGTTTATCGAGAATAATAAATTGTTTGCAACGTAAATTTATAATAAATGTGAAAAAATTAATAAATTATTGGCTAATACTTGAAGTTACAACGTGCTTGTGTTGAAACGTACACCATAATTTTCAAAAAGGTTATAGACAATGTCACATATTGTTTATAACAAATTAAGATTGTTAATAACAAATTGTTCGCAACGTAAATTTATAATAGGAGCGAAAAAATTATTAAATTATTGGCTATTATAGCGGAAAAATAATAATTAATAAAATCGACAAAGTTCGAAAATTTTCGATCGGGGTGGGGGACGCGGCCGATCGGTGGCTATATAAAGGACGACGCGAGGCAGCAGACCTCATTTGTCGGTTCGACTTCGCGAGTGTAGGATCTAAATATCATAGTGCGCGAGGGGTGGGAGTCCGAAATGAGGTTGGGGCTAGCCACCCCACCCTCATCCCACCCCATTAAACAATTTACTAATAATTTTTCTTTTGTTTTCAGATATTAATTATTTTTTTCTTTCAGGTTTTAATTATTTTTTCTTTTTACAGGTTTTAATTATTTTTTCGCTTTCCAGGTTTCATTTTTCGTTTCTATTTATTTTCATTCGAATATTTCGTATAATATTCGAATGTTTCGTCGTTGGTTTATTTATGTCTCATCGTTGGCTAGTTCAATGGCTATTCAGTGGCCATTGTTAACTCTCTTAAATAATTTAACAATAATTTCTTCTTTCAGGTTCTAATTATTTTTCTTCTTTCAGATTTTATTTCTTTCATTCTATTTGTCTCTTTGTTTCAGCATTCGAGTATTTCGTACAATATTCGAATGCTTCGTCGTTGGTTTACTTATGTCTCATCGTTGGCTAAATCTTTCCTTTCACAAATTTTACGACTTCCGTTCGATTTGTTTTCGTTAGAGCGTTCGAGTATTTCGTATAATACTCGAGCGCTTCCTCGTTGGTATGTTTATATCTCACCGTTGGAATGTTTCTGTCTCGTAGTTATGTTGCTCAGGTCTCGTCGTTGGCTTGCTCGTTCCATTTGGTTATTATCCTCGATGGTTTCCTCGTACTAATCCCTTTCCTTTCAGCTACATATTAACAATAATATATTCTGTTTTAGCTTTTAGGTTTCT
>NW_016908756.1:435875-439250 GCF_001483705.2 Eufriesea mexicana | reverse complement strand
GCATAGCGGTTCCTTTGTTCCTCGAGCGCGAGCTGTGTGAACTGGCACCGAATCGGTGATCCCAGTTTCAGTTATGGCTGAGTCACGTGGGAGATGTAAGTACCACAAGTCTCTTTACCTCTTTCGTTATCCGCCATGCAGAGGATCACGGATCAAGAACAACGTAGAGCACCAATAGATAGCCTCCAGATCTCGAGGCAAGCCTGCGCACCGATTGATCCCTCCGAGGCAGCGCCCCTAACTTTCAAGGCTTCTTGGATAACGCGGAGATTTATGATCCTTTCTAGGGCTGGGCCCGAGCCAGCGAAAAATGCCATGGGACCGTTCCGATGCAACTTCGCGTGATTTACGGCACAATATCGCGAAGAGTATCGATTATCGCGATGACGTCGCGTCGTTACTCTCCGCAACAGAGGAATCCTCGCGATGGCATGCGCCAGCTGAACGACGCTCAGTTCATCCTGCCATAAGTTCAGCGTTGGCGTTAAAAGGCGCGTAATGGCGCCTAAAAGTATCTCGCGGCATGCCAAAGAGGAACACTTGCAATTACTGGCTATCACGAACTGACCGTGAGTCCGTTTCACGACTGTGCTTCCTACGGATTGGCACCAGATGGCGGCGCGAGACGAAAATGGCGCCGAATAGTTGGATTCCGTCGAATTCGTCTTTATTGAACAGATACATCGACTTGCAACCATAACCTGAGGGTTATGTATGAGAAGAAGGCACAGCAGCGTGTTCACATCCTTATTCCTGTTGTGCACTTCACTGTCACTCCTATGATCACAGTCAGTGATCGCTATTGGCTGAAAACGGGCCTGGTAGGAGCCTTAACGAAGAGTCCACTGGCAGGCCCAGGACGAAAAGCATCCCTTCCTTCTCCCTTCGTCGTTCCTAGCTGCTACTTGATCAAAGAGACACCTAGAATTGCGATGCTTTCAACTAAAATTGACAGGAAATAGGAACAAAGCTATACTGTGGATGCTCAGAGTCGACTTTTAATAGTACTAAATGGGGGCGTTGTGTATAGAGTCAACGAAAATTTTCTTTGAAATATTCGATCTTACACTTGGATCAGCTCGGGCCCAGGTCTCATCACGCGCAGCTGTGTATATTCCCTGTCAATTCTCGTTGAAGGAAATATAAGTAGCCGCTACGACATGGAGGATAAGCAGCAGAAGACTTCAAAGACTGGAGTACCCTCATATACAGAAGGAAAATGGCGTTGCCTGTTAATTCCCCATCGTCTCATCCTAATTACCGGCGATCCGACGGGTGTCTGCTGGATCAGAACGTGTAGCGAGTCGTGGATTTCCTTTTCCGAGGTTACGATTGATGCAGGCTTGATGAGAGGTTCGATGAGGCTAATGCGAAGTAGATGGATTGTCTGTGTTTTTGCGAAGGTGTGGTAGGATCGATCCAGATTCTCGTTATTCCGACGTCTGATGAATCAAATGGGACGTCTGGGTGTCTGGTTAGGCTACCTGGCTTCTTCGCTGACTACGAAGAGGTTGGGGCAGCACGGAGTTAATCACTGTGATCGTATTCTTGGGTTTGGAGGTAGATTTAAATAACTTTTTAATTCTCGAAGATCTCGGAATTTACAGGTTCATCTTGGATCTGTTTCGAATTTCAAAAGGCAATCATGACAATTCTCGCGTGCAAATTCATAACAAAAGCATCACTTGCAATTGACAGATGTCTGAGGGTGCGACAGCTTGCATTTAAAATTCCTAGAAATCAAAGGGATCGTTCAAATCAACCTTGACCCTAGTTTACAACGAAGCTAGACACTTCATAATCGTCTGAAACAAAAGACAATCGTGACAATTCTCGCCCACAAATTAATAACAAAAGTGTTGGTATTGACAGATGTATAAGAGCGTGACAGCTTGCATTTAAAATTCCTGACTAGGAAAGGGATCTCGATGCAACTTCGCGTGATTTACGGCACAATATCGCGAAGAGTATCGATTATCGCGATGACGTCGCGTCGTTACTCTCCGCAACAGAGGAATCCTCGCGATGGCATGCGCCAGCTGAACGACGCTCAGTTCATCCTGCCATAAGTTCAGCGTTGGCGTTAAAAGGCGCGTAATGGCGCCTAAAAGTATCTCGCGGCATGCCAAAGAGGAACACTTGCAATTACTGGCTATCACGAACTGACCGTGAGTCCGTTTCACGACTGTGCTTCCTACGGATTGGCACCAGATGGCGGCGCGAGACGAAAATGGCGCCGAATAGTTGGATTCCGTCGAATTCGTCTTTATCGAACAGATACGTCGACTTGCAACCATAACCTGAGGGTTATGTATGAGAAGAAGGCACAACAGCGTGTTCACATCCTTATTCCTGTTATGCACTTCACTGTCACTCCTATGATCACAGTCAGTGATCGCTATTGGCCGAAAACGGGCCTGGTAGGAACCTTAACGAAGAGTCCACTGGCAGGCCCAGCACGAAAAGCATCCCTTCCTTCTCCCTTCGTCGTTCCTAGCTGCTACCTGACCAAAGAGACACCTAGAATTGCGATGCTTTCAACTAGAATTGACAGGAAATAGGAACAAAGCTATACTGTGGATGCTCAGAGTTGACTTTTAATAGTACTAAATGGGGGCGTTGTGTATAGAGTCAACGAAAATTTTCTTTGAAATATTCGATCTTACACTTGGATCAGCTCGGGCCCAGGTCTCATCACGCGCAGCTGTGTATATTCCCTGTCAATTCTCGTTGAAGGAAATATAAGTAGCCGCTACGACATGGAGGATAAGCAGCAGAAGACTTCAAAGACTGGAGTACCCTCATATACAGAAGGAAAATGGCGTTGCCTGTTAATTCCCCATCGTCTCATCCTAATTACCGGCGATCCGACGGGTGTCTGCTGGATCAGAACGTGTAGCGAGTCGTGGATTTCCTTTTCCGAGGTTACGATTGATGCAGGCTTGATGAGAGGTTCGATGAGGCTAATGCGAAGTAGATGGATTGTCTGTGTTTTTGCGAAGGTGTGGTAGGATCGATCCAGATTCTCGTTATTCCGACGTCTGATGAATCAAATGGGACGTCTGGGTGTCTGGTTAGGCTACCTGGCTTCTTCGCTGACTACGAAGAGGTTGGGGCAGCACGGAGTTAATCACTGTGATCGTATTCTTGGGTTTGGAGGTAGATTTAAATAACTTTTTAATTCTCGAAGATCTCGGAATTTACAGGTTCATCTTGGATCTGTTTCGAATTTCAAAAGGCAATCATGACAATTCTCGCGTGCAAATTCATAACAAAAGTATCACTTGCAATTGACAGATGTCTGAGGGTGCGACAGCTTGCATTTAAAATTCCTAGAAATCAAAGGGATCGTTCAAATCAACCTTGACCCTAGTT
>NW_016908756.1:391662-435810 GCF_001483705.2 Eufriesea mexicana | reverse complement strand
ATAACAAAAGCATCACTTGCAATTGACAGATGTCTGAGGGTGCGACAGCTTGCATTTAAAATTCCTAGAAATCAAAGGGATCGTTCAAATCAACCTTGACCCTAGTTTACAACGAAGCTAGACACTTCATAATCGTCTGAAACAAAAGACAATCGTGACAATTCTCGCCCACAAATTAATAACAAAAGTGTTGGTATTGACAGATGTATAAGAGCGTGACAGCTTGCATTTAAAATTCCTGACTAGGAAAGGGATCGACCCTAGCTTCAAATCGGCCTGGACCCTAGCTCACAACGAAGCTAGACCAATCATGATCACTTTGAGTAAAAGACAATCCTGACAATTCTCGCGCACAAATTAATAACAAAAGCATCACTTGCAATTGACAGATGTCTGAGGGTGCGACAGCTTGCATTTAAAATTCCTAGAAATCAAAGGGATCGTTCAAATCAACCTTGACCCTAGTTTACAACGAAGCTAGACACTTCATAATCGTCTGAAACAAAAGACAATCGTGACAATTCTCGCCCACAAATTAATAACAAAAGTGTTGGTATTGACAGATGTATAAGAGCGTGACAGCTTGCATTTAAAATTCCTGACTAGGAAAGGGATCGACCCTAGCTTCAAATCGACCTGGACCCTAGCTCACAACGAAGCTAGACCAATCATGATCACTTTGAGTAAAAGACAATCCTGACAATTCTCGCGCACAAATTAATAACAAAAGTATCACTTGCAATTGACAGATGTCTGAGGGTGAGACAGCTTGCATTTAAAATTCCTAGAAATCAAAGGGATCGTTCAAATCAACCTGGATCCTAGTTCACAACGAAGCTAGACACTTCATAATCGTCTGAAACAAAAGACAATCGTGACAATTCTCGCCCACAAATTAATAACAAAAGTGTTGGTATTGACAGATGTATAAGAGCGTGACAGCTTACATTTAAAATTCCTGATAAAGAAAGAAATGTTTTAAATCAACCCGAACCCTTGCTCACGACGAAGCTAGACCCTTCGTAATCACCTCGAACGAAAGACAATCCTGACAATTCCGACGTACGAGTTGATAACAAGAGTGTCACTTGCTATAGACACGTGTATAAGGGTGTGACAGCTTGCAGGAATTTAAAATTCCTAGAAACGAAAGGGATGGTTCAAATCGATCGCGTTTTCTAGGTCCCGGAGGCTCGGCAAACAGCCAGGGTACCCAAGGTTCCTTCGACCGGTGAAATTGGATTGGTCGATTCGATTGAACGGATGGAATTGCTGGAGTGAATCGAGTCGCTGGAGTCACCAGAGTCGTTATCCACATTCTCCGACAATCACGAAGTTTCTCGGGGTTTGCACAATCGTCGTGCTCCTCGAGTGTTCCTCAGCTTATTTAAATTGTCCCTAAATTACAGGCATCGATGGGAGAAATTACAACGGCTAAGCGTGGCTACACGCTCTGAAATTTATATCGTTGGGCAATAAATCATCCGCAGGTAGAGCAAGATCGACGATCGATGGTTAAACATTGCATTTACCGATCGACAAGCGCGAAGGAATTCCGTGGTACGCAACCGTCTAAAGTGCACCACGGCCGGCCATTATTTCCCTCGTTATCTCGTTTCATACGACGAAACGCTTTCAAAGCGATCGATGCCGCAACATTTCTTCCCCGAGTCCTTCCACTCCATCGTGGAAATTCATCGTCGACCATCGACGCAACGGCTCGATAGTTCGCCAATTACCAAATCACGTCCCAGAGCAAAGCTCCTTGCTCAGCCGATGGGAATAAATCTCCGCGAGGCCTATCTCGCCAACGATCAATTTCCAACTCGCGCAAACTTCGTTTATCGTCACCTATTTCACCGATAGTTGCCTCGTTTCTTCCTCCAGTCTTCTAATTCCGCGATAGAAATTTCCCGGTGACCATCCGCGTGACATTTCGCAGTCAGTCAATTGCCAAATCGTGCTGTCTAGCAGCGAAGATAAATCCCAGTGTGTCTGGTCTCGTGGACGACCAATTTCAATGAATCCGAACTTAAACTCGAACAAATTTCAATTAACTACGAGTATTTCACCGATAATCGTGTGAAAATGGTGCCTGGGGCTGCAGTACCTCTTCCTGGAGGCTTTGGATTGCATCTATGTGATGTTTGACAGTCTACCAATTGCCAAATCACGATGTTTAGCAGCGAAGACAAGTCTCAATGTGTCTGGTCTCTGATGAACGAGCAATTTCAATGAATTCGAAATTTATCCACACTTGTTTCATCGATGGTCTCGTGGGAATGGTACCTGAGGCTGCGGTACCTCTCCTGGAGACTTTGAATTGCAGCTATCTGATGTTTGACAGTCTACCAATTGCCAAATCATGCTACTTAGCAGCGAAGATAAGTCTCAGTGTGTTTGCTCTCTGACGAATGATCAATTTCAATGAATCTGAACTATATGCACACTTGTTTCATCGATACTCGTGTGAAAATGGTACCTCAGGCTAGAGTACCTTTTCCTGGAGGCTCTGGATTCCATCCACGTGACGTTTGACAGTATACCAATTGATAAATCACGTTGTCTAGCAGCGAAGACGAGTCCCAATATGTCTGGTCTCTGATGAACGATCGATTTCAATGAATGCATACCTGTTTTATCGATGGTAGCATGGAAATGGTACCCGAGGCTGCAGTACCTCTTCCTGGAGGCTCAGGATTCCATCCACGTGACGTCTGACAGTCTACCAATTGCGAAATCATGCTATCTAGCAGTGAAGACGAGTTCCAATATATCTAGTCTCTGATGAACGATCAATTTCAATGAATGCACACCTGTTTTATCAATAGTCGCATGGAAATGGTACCTGAGACTGCAGTATCTTTTCTTGTAGGCTTAGGATTTCGTCCACGTGAGGTTTGACGATCTACCAATTGTTAAATCATGCTATCTAGCAGTGGAGGCGAGTTCCAATATATTTTGTCTCTGACGAACGATCAATTTCTATGAATGCACACCTGTTTTATCAATAGTCGCATGGAAATGGCGCCTGAGACTTCAGTATCTTTTCTTGTAGGCTTTGGATTTTGTCCACTAATGTTTAATAACTGACCAATTGTCGAATCCTATTTGAAAGTAGAATTTCGTGAGCAGAGAACGCGAGTATATCACGACGTGGGTTACTCCACGAATGATCGAGTTAAATGGATCTAAATGCGATCTCGTGCAAACTTCATTGTCACGTACTTCCAGTTATGTAAGAGTGGAGTAAATGGTTCTGCCATTTTCAGACCAAGTCTTCCGGCAAAGTTCTGCACACAGAGGGTACGAATAAACCACCTCGTGACTTAACTCGGGGACGATCAATTTCGGTGGATCGGAACTTAAACTCGTACAAACTTCATCTACTATCGCGTGATAGTTGCACGAAAGTAGTATAGACAGGAATTACCAATCTCGTCTTCGAGCAAAGCTCAGAGCACAAACGAGAATACATTTTTGGGATGCTCTACTTCCAGGAAGTTTTCCAATTAGCGAATCACGTATTAGAACAGACCTAACCTCAATTTCGTGGAAATTTCGGTCATCGTCATCTACTATACTACTAGTCATGCTATATTAGTAGAATAACATCAAACGCTATTGTTGACAATGAAATAGCATCTACCTCCAATGCTCAACAATGTTCCGGGAGAATAGTCGTCGACGTTTCTAATTTCATGCACGATTAACTCCACCGAACCTAACCTCAACTTCGTGCGAACTGCATAAATCATTCTCTTCTGAATGTTACTAGGAAATAGAAGATCTACATTCGAAGCTACCTGCAATAATTCTTGATCAACTGTGCTTCGAGATCAACTGTCTTATCTCGTGAACGATCAACTTCAACGAACCTAACCTCAATCCTCTGCGAACTTTATATATCGTCGTTTCTTCGGGAATATTATCTCTGTATAATACTCGATCAATAGTGTTCCAAGAGAATAAACGTCGATTTGTTTTATCTCGCGAACGGATCAACTTCGACGAACCTAACCTCAATCTCTTACGAACTTCATCCATCGTCAGCTACTTTATCATCGTTTAAAAATAGTAGATTCATATCTAAAGCTATCTCCAATAACACTCGATCAACAGTGTAACAGTGTAGATTTTGATGCGCTTTATCTCGGGAATGATCTACTTCGACGAACCTAACCTCAATCTCTTGCAAACTTGATATACCGTCATCCACTTCGTCGTCATTTACTCGAAAACGTCTTCTCAGTGTCACATTCGATCAACAATATCGCAAGGGATTAAGCTTCGATGTGTTTTATCTCGCGAAAGAGCAACTTCAATGAACCTAACCTCAATCTCTCGCGAACTTCATATATCGTTATTCACTCAGAGATATCAGTACTAGATCCGAAGCTATCTCTAATGACACTCGATCAACAGTGTTCCAGGAGGATAAACGTCGATTTGTTTTATCTCCTGGACGATCAACTTCAACAAACCTAACCTCAATCCCTTGCACACTTGATATATCGTTATCTACTTTATCGACACTTATCAAAAATATCATCTCAGTATAACTCTCGATCAATAGTATTCCAGGAGAATAAACGTCAACCTGTTTTATCTCTTGAACGATCAACATTGGCAAACCTAACCTCAATCTTCATCAATCCTCGCTATACTTCGTCGTCTGTATCTCAATCATAATAGAATTACATCAGACGCAACTTCAATAACATTCGATCAACAGTGTTGCAGTGGAGATGTGTTAAACCCAGACGTGTTTTATCTCATCAACGACCATCACTGACGACTGCCAACTTCCCCATAATTTACTCAAGGCCAGCAAGCCTTCAATAACGTCTCGCGAACAACGTTCCGTCAATAAACCTGGACGTGTTTTATCTCATCAACGATCACCATCGACGTCCCTAACCTCAACTTGCTGTCAACTTCATCCACCGTCTGGCACTCCATCAGAACTCACTGAAGACTAGTATAACCTGCAATAACATTTCACGAGCAACATCGTAGCCCCATAAACCTGGACGTGTCTTATCCCAAGAACGGTGGACCTGAACGACTCTGAACCCAAGTAGGCGCCAACTTCATCCATCGTCACCTTCACCGCAACTCCCTCTAGGCACTAGACCCAATAGCATTCGATCAGCACGGTCCCACTCTACACGGCTCGCCTGTACCGATCCCGGCCCACCGGGGTCCCTTTTCCTATCCAAGAAAACGTCTTCTCACGTTCTTCAAACGTTCGCAGAAACGGCGTAACGCAATAGTCCCTGAAGAAGGACGCAGGCCAGCGGCCGAAGAGACGAGTCGAGCCAGGGAACGAGGAGGAGGAAGAAGAAGAGGAAGAGGCACGGAGAAGAAGAACAAGACGACAGAGACGAGGAAGGAGAAGAAAGAGCAGGACGAGGAGGAGGCCGGGAACAAATTATATAAAAGGACCACACACGGCGCCGAGGAGGGGGCAAGGAGGCTCGGGCTGGCTGAGCATGTGGTACAGGCGAAATATATACGACTTCTCCGTGACTATGCCCGGGGATTTACCTTACGTCCAGCGTTTGAATCGCTCGTTTAGGATGAAAAGGATCGGTGGCTCGACAGCTCTGCGCCACGTGGGTGGTGCGAGCGCCGCGAGAGCCCGGAAGGATCTCACGCTTCCCCCGGCCGTGGATCCGCCGAGATTTAATGCCCCTCGGGACCGCGGCCGTCCCGCGACACTGGCAAATCGTCCACGCACGCAGAACCCGTTTCGAAATCGGGGAAAACTGGCCGGCGGACGATTGAGACCTCAGATTTAACGGGATCCACACCGGCACAGGCCACACCGTCGACGCGCAGCTTTTCGACGCCAGACAGGGGCACGTATCTTCCGCTGTAAATTCAACGCCTCGCATTTACGACCGCCGCAAACGTCCTATTGTCCGATGCCTTCTCCTCCGGCTTTTCACAGTTACCACCATGATTCTTGACGGAATTTTCGGCGATCTTAGAGGTGGAGGGTTAGAGAGCTGCAGCGGTGAGGAGAGTGCTCACCACTGGTGTGTTTGGGGGCTAATGGGATCATGAGAAGTGAGAGCAAGGTTGTTATTTACCAATATCTAGCAAATTTTTGGGTCTTCGAAAAATCTAACAATAAAATCCTCCAATAATTGCCGTATTGCAAAATTTAAAAATAAAATGCACCAATAGCCGTCTTAGCAATGTTGAGACCAAAGTAAAAGTGAAACCAATAGAGCATCACATCTCAAAATTCTTCAACAGCTGTTAGAGCGAGATGTAACACAAAATACTATTGCAAATTTAACAACGAGACCAAGGTAAAAGTGAAACCAGTCGAGTACCGTGTCTCAAAATTTATCGACAAAATTCTCCAACAGCTGTTACAGCAATGCAACATAAAACGCTAAATTTGACAAGATCAAAGCGAAAGTGAAACCAATTTATCGACAAAGTACTACAGCAGCCACTATAGCAATGCAATATAAACTCCAAAATTTAATAAAGAGACCAAAGGAAAAGTGAAACCAGACGAGTATCGCGTTTCAAAATTTACCGATAAAATACTCCAACAGCTGTTATAGCAATGCAATATAAAACGCTAAATTTGACAACATGATCAAAGCAAAGACGAAACCAATTTATCGACAAAGTTACCGATTTACTCCAGCAGCTAGCATAGTAATGCAACATAAAATCCTAAGTTTAACAACCATACCAAAGCAAAAGTGAAACCAGTCGAGCACTGCATCTCAAAATTTGCCGCTAAAATTCTCCGCTAACTGCCACACCGAGATGCAGCATGCATAAAACACGCACTATCCCCTGTTTTTATTACGTACGTGATCGAATCGAGTGACAGTAGATACGAGACATATTCCAGCCGCGTCTCGTTATTTTAATGAACAGCGAAAGGATTAAGTGGAGCAGCTTGTTACACCTTGCTGCCTCTGGAGGCACAGGCTGAGACACTTGGGATAGGGAGTCGTTGGCAGCAGCGGAAGCAACCTCGAGGAGCAATTGATTTCAAACGAGTCGTGCTTCCTCGTTATCAAGGGATTAGCCGGTGCGTGTGTGTCCCGCGGTTCTTTCGACTTCTGGCCTGGTATCGATACGCGTGCACGATCCTCGCCGGTCGGAGCGGAGCAAAAAGGGTCGAGAAAGCGAAAGAGATCTCGGGGAACGGTCGATAAATCGATCCGGCGTCGTGGTCGTGGTCGTCGTCGTGGTCCCCCGCGAAAACGCAATTACAGTCGCGTGCGGAATTTCTCTTCCGGCCAATATTTCAGCTCCGCATCCCCGCGGCTGGCATTGTGCATACATTATCGCGCGCGGAGTCACGCGCTCCGCATGAATAATAATCGCCGTGTTGGTCTGATTATAGCGCGCCGTCGATTTCCGCCACGGCGCTCTGAAAACCTGCGGGACACGTACAACGCGCCGAGTTAAAACTCGCGCGAGGAAAATGCAGCCTGCGCGGTATCAGAGCTGTCTTCTGCGCACGCGCGAGAGACCAATATGGCAGCGAACCTAGTAATTGGAGTATATTATTTAATTGCGTGGATCGAGATTATTGCACTTGTTCATGCAAAGAAAAGGTGCATGTTTGGAAAATGAACTCCCAAATTATTACATCATGCCGTGATGAAACTGGTGCGAGGAAAAGGCAGCCTGCGCGGTATCAGAGCTGTCTTCTGCGCACGCGCGAGAGACCAATATGGCGGCGAACCTGGTAATTGGAGTATTTAATTGCGTGGATCGAGACTGTTGCACTTGTTTATGTAAAGAAAAGGTATATGCTCGAAAAATGAACTCCTAGATTATATTTAATTAATTTTCAAAACTTTTTAATTCAATTTTTATTTAAAAATTAAAAATTCGATTTTAAATTACGAAAAAATTAAATTTTTGATACGTAAATTTTTATATTCTTTATACTCTTTATATTTTTCATGTTTATGGGATCCTTGTAACCCCTATAGTCATAATATCCACCATATTCCCTGTATTTCTTGTATACCCTAGAATTAATCGTGTCTGTATTTCTATCACTCATGTTTGAAAGACATTGATTGAATTTCTGTCCTTCCTTTCACTAATGCTCACATTCTTCTTCCATTTGAACTCAAAACACCCTTCACACACACCCCTATCACGCCTTCTAACGCTTTCTTCCTAACTTCAAAGACAACTCTAACCTAACCTCAAAAACACCTCTCACCTAACCTACTTAAACCACCACCCAAAGCTCCGTTCATTTTGTGACCATCGAAACATTCGAAGACGACACTCCTCGAGGGACGAAAACCGATTTTCGAGCGTGACAAGGAAAATCAGTCACTCGGTCTGACTCGTTCAGGGACCTGTCGTTCGTCGAACAGGACTGTCCGTGCAACGACAAAAGGCCCGGGGACCGCGGGGAAGACGCGAGTGCTTGTCAACTTTCCAGTCCGATAAAATCTCGCGATCGACATCGGCGAAAGGCCCAGCTTCGGGAGCGTCGTACATCACGCGGGATATTCGTAATAGCCGCGACGTCCAGGCTAAGTATACAGTGGGCAGCTGGGTATGGAGAGCAGGTCAAGTGCGTTTCTCGCGAGAACGCGCGAATAACGATCCCGCTGCGAGCGACAATCGTTCCGATGTTATGGATCGCGAATGCACTCGTGCACATGGAAAAACCGTGCACGCAGACGTTCGATAATTTATAATTGACGTTTGGTTTCGATTCCTTTCGTATACTCGTGATGCAGGCGGGAAAGTAACTTCTGCCATTAGGGGAACTGCTGTTTTACCCCTTGGAGTGTGATTCGATTATGGAACTCGTGAAATGGGGGTGTGTCTTATTTTAATTGGTCACTGGGATCTATTTCGATTGCGGCAAGATTGCGAAAGAGTTTCAAATTTTAATTTTAATTTTATTATTATATGGAATATGGAATTTAAATTAATATCCCGGAATGTGGAATTTAAACTTTAGACTATGGAATTTTAATTTCAGTTCTGGAATTTGGAATTTAAATTTTGGGCTATGGAATTTTAATTTCAATTCTGCAATTTGGAATTTTAATTTTGGGCTATGGAATTCTAATTTCAATTTTGGAATTTGGAATTTTAATTCTGGGCTATGGAATTCTAATTTCAATTTTGGAATTAGGAATTTAAATTTTGGGCTATGGAATTTAAATTTCAGTTCTGGAATTTGGAATTTACATTTTGGGATATGGAATTTTAATTTCAATTCTGGAATTTGAATTTTAATTTTGGGCTATGGAATTCTAATTTCAATTCTGGAATTAGGAATTTAAATTTTGGGCTATGGAATTTAAATTTCAATTTTGGAATTTGGAATTTAAATTTCAATTTTGGAATTTGGAATTTAAATTTTGGGCTATGAAATTTAAATTCCAATTTTGGAATTTGGAATTTAAATTTTGGGCTACGAAATTTAAATTCCAATTTTGGAATTTGGAATTTAAATTTTCAGCTATGGAATTTAAATTTCAATTCTGGAATTTGGAATATAAATTTTTGGTTATGGAATTTTAATTTTAATTTAAGAATTTAGAATTTAAATATAGATTTTGGGTCGTAGAATTGAAATATACATTTTATATTTATTTGCTAAGTTCGTAATTTTTATTAGTGATTAACCATTACTAATAACGCGTCGGGTAGGCGGGAAAGGTATATTCAGGATCATTTTTACCATAATATAGCGATTAGAATTCTATACACGACTTTCGAAGATCATTCGATTAATTTCACCTGTGTTTTCCTTTCAAGCGTCTAGCAGACCGTCAGACGTTTTTGAATTTCGCGCGCTCGCCGGACCAGCTTTCGCTTGTTCACAACGATGAACCTGTGACGTGATTGAGATTTATGCGAAGTTAATTACGGTAAGCTTGGTCGATTTATCCTAGGTAATTGCTGTTTAATACAATTTTTCTGCCTCGACGAGCCAGTGGATGAAAGTATTCCATGTGCTATGCTACGTGTCGAATCTTCTGAAATCTTTCTAGTCGCACCTGAGGTTCGATTTTTATCAGCCATAGCTTCCTATTGGTAGCGTGTACAGCATGAGTGATGAGTTCTAATCGATTCGTTTGTAAAATCAAAAATGTGTCATACAGACAATTACAGTAATAAGTATAATTAATAGTAAGATAAATCAAGCTTCGCTGAGACCAAGATGGCGGCGCCACTAGTGCATAAAAGGGTTAACCTTATTCTGTACAAAGTAAAAATTCGCGTTATCTAATGTAGAACTAGGAATAGTAAAACTAGACTACCTAACCTATAATTCACATTCTTCAAACGACAAGTCTAATTTTGACAGAAAACACAGGTTTTTAATATTACTCAACAATGAAGACACGTTGATCCTTCGTATAGCGCGCCATTTTTAATAACCCTGACCTGTCAACTGCCACGCTGTCATTTTCCTTTGTTGGCAACACTTTGTCAACACAAATGACGAAAAAATTTAAATCTTGCATCAATTTTAGGACACCGTATATTTCCTCCACTATACCTCACATCCACAAATCCAAAAACCCCTAAACCCAAAAAGAAAAAAAGGCACAATTCGATTTTGAAAGACCATAGAATCATTATGCACTTCCTCATTCACATCTCAAACCCATTAATTCGAAAAACCAGAACCAAAATCGAAGGATCACCAAAAGACCGTACACATCCTCATCAACCCTAACTCCCCAACTCAGACCCAAAAATCTATTAGTCGCATGCAAAAATGGCGACCGTAAATGGAAATAGCTGCTGTCTAACGGCGAGCAGCCGCGGAACCGGACAAGGAAGAGGAACGAGCCTGAGAACTGGCTCGTAATCAGCGTGTAACCGGTGCACGGGGCCCGGAGGAAGCGCGAAACCGCTGGCGGAAGCTCGGTGGTGGGGGGAGGTCCCGTGGCGCTGCTAGCGCTGGCACGCTGCTATTAGAATCGCATTAGGGGATCCGGCGTAGTCGGAAGGCGTCGCTGGCGATGAATCACCGCGGCGACCTCGCGGGTTAACGGCCGAAACAATTTCTTAATTGTTTCAACGGTCGCGCGCGTTAGTTCGAGCGTCGTCCGGCAGCGGCGCGCTGATAAATCGCGCGTCCGCCTCTTAACGATTGCGCGCGCGCGCGCGCAGCCCGGAAAAGCCGCCATTTGCTCGTTGCCATTGGTTATCGCTGATAATTATCGGCGAATTTATGGGCATATTACGGCCTCGCAGCTCGTCGATACAAATTAATTGGAGTTCTGACTTGTTCGAGTAATTGCGACAACGCCGAAGTTTTCTGGTGGAGATCGAGTGTGCTCGTTCGACAAGGACGAATGATCGGGACCGTGGATCGTGGCATTGTGGGGCAGGGTACACATCCGGATGCAACCAGCCATCTTTTTAGTCCTCTGCTTGGAACGCAAAGCGGAGTGGAGTTCGTTGGAGCAAACGGTTTCCTTGTTGGGACTCGAGGAGATAGGATTCGCTGGATTATCGTTTGTTAGGGTAACTGCTCCGGGGTATTGATTCGATCGGGGCCGGATTAGGTTAGGTTCGAATTGGAATTTAATTACGAAGAGTTTGGATCGGATGGAGAGCGAAAGTGGTTAAACTGGAGGAAAAAATTGATCGGATAAGTGCCGGAGGAAGATGTTTGTCCGCTTTTATTCCATTTTCTGCCATTCAAGGAAGCCATAGCGCAGAGACTGGCTTATCGTTCGTGCACCTATCTAGTTATACGTACACTTTGTGCTTCGCTGCGCTGAATCTCGAAAGTGTTTCACTTTCTCATCCGAGAAAAAATTGGAGGATCAAAGTATCCTGTGATAAATAATTAAGCAACCAAAAAATTAAAGAAGGAAAACAAACTTCATTTCTCGTTCGGTATAGAGCAACCGAAGTGAAAGAAGATGGCTGAAATCGGACATCTATCGTCAATTGCTTGCACTAATAAATCCCTAGTGCCGATTTAATGCATGTCGAAATATATTTGTACATCGTCACTAGGTCGATCTTGCTCGATGACAATTAACGACGGACAGTTCTTTGAGGAGATTGTGTTTAACTTCGAAATAGTAGGTGAATTGTGTCTATCTCGTATAAGCTCCAATTAGCAAGGGCCCGTGCGGTCCAAGGTCACTTTTAATCCACGCGCAATTATCGACGAAGAGGAAATTGATCATGTTCACGGTAGGCAGCGCAGCTCCGAGCTCATCTACGAAGCACGGCACGAGCGACGCCATATTGGTCCCCGCGGTTCCTATAAATCAAGCCGCGCTTATGTGTTTGTTCATTAGTTTCTTTCCGGCGGCGAGCGTCGCTCGCGATTATCTGACCGATTAATCTCGAACCGGTCACAGACGCGACTTCCATCCCGATCAACCTCGCGTTATTTCTTCCCTCGGGACGTCCGATACTCCCGTGCCCGAGTTACCGACCCTCCGACCGACTTTTACGCGGCGAGATCGGTCCAGGCATCTGACCTCCTCCATTCTTTGGAGTCGTTCCGATTTGTATTTTACACTAACTTCAAAATTCTTCTGAAAATTTATGAAAATCTGTGAAGAAGTGTGTGGAAATTTTAAATAAAACTGTGAAAATTGCGATATATTTCGCATACTACGGTCACACGTGGTTACACGTTGCGAGAAAAGCCTAATCGAATGAAAATTTCGACTCTTTTTGTATAACACGGTTACACGTGATTACACACCGTGCTAAAAATACCAATTTTGTCATTTTTGGTCATTTTTATAGTAATGTACAGTTATTTAATAGTTAAGTAGAGGAACTAAGTCAATATTACTAGATTTAGTGATTAGAAGTTACTAGGAAATTGAAACGTATAAATGAAAATGATTTGTTATCTGTATAATATTCCTGGATAATTATAATATCTGATGAAACAAATAAAAATGGCGGATCGATTAAATCCACATTCTCCTCAACACTAAAACTACCGATCTTTAATTGCTACCTGAACATAGAAGATATAGGTAATAGTAATTATAGTGGTACCATGAAGATAAGTAAATATATTAATTACAGTTCTATCTTAACAAAATTACAAACAGGAAAATTCCTAGACCAGTTCTACTGCTGAAGATCGAATCTTCCATCATCAGGGATCGAATAATACCACTTGAAAGCCTGAAAAGTCAGCTTATTATCGAGATAACAGTCTGTAAAAATTTCTCAAGATATTGTGTCAATTCTAGCTCCTTAAAATCATCTACCCTCCTTAATTCCTCAATTCCTTCATATAGAAAAAATAATTTTCTTTCTAATCTAGGAATCTCCGTCAAATGCACTTTATTGCCTAAATACTGTATGAACCTTGCTAAATTTACCAGTAACACTAGAATTACCGATATTTAATGACTACCTAAACATAGCTAGCTCATTTTTAAGACAACACGAGTGAATACTAATTTTTGGAGAAACAGTTATACATTTTTCGCAATTTGAAAAAGTAAAATTCCAGGAGACCAGTCCTTTTGAGCGACCTGGTATTTCTAGACTGAACACGTTTTCGATGCAAGAACCGAATTGACCGTGTTATAGGAAGCCAGAATTGTACCGGTTTCGTGGTCGAATTCTGCGGCAAGGGTTTATCAAAAACCGCTGGACCACGTTCTCTCTCCCACACCTTGGCCAGCGACTTTTATCGCTGAAACATGGCTCGCTGAAACGCGTTATCGCCCACGCATTTTTCGCGACAATTACCAACCCACCAAACCTGTATTCTATACATAGAGGCAAGGAGAACTATGTCGCTGGTATAAATTAATAACCAAATATAGATGTCCAAGGTAACACCGAGCACTTTCTCTCACTCTATCCAACGGTAGGAGGAAAAAGATTGGTGAATTTTTGCCGACTAATTGAGCCATCCGCGTTCACCAGCGAGCTGCTCTTCTCCATTCGAACACAGCTGTCGACCGCGAGAGAACCCGTCGTCCTCGACTGGAGACCGGTGTATCCGCGACGCCGATCTCGATTCTCGCAATTTGCAGCGGTGGCACACGGGCCTCGAAACCCCGCGCAGTAACGAGACCGTGGTTCCACGGGTCGCACGCTTCCAAACGCTCCTTTTTTCGCCAAGACGTTCACCGCGGGGTCGTGCCTTCACAGGCAGCTGCGATTTTCGGCGCGGCGCGCCAGCAGCAGTGGCGGCGCTGCGTACGCCGCGACAAATCACTAGCGCCACTCCTCGCTGACGAGAGACCGTGCAACCTCGGCTAATTACTCGGCTAGACCAACGAGGGAATAACGTGCGAACCGAGATCGGATATGAAGATCGCGAGGACAAAAATGGATTTTTGTGCGAATAAGAGGGTAGTTTCTGGACGGGAAATGATTCAGAACTGAGTCGAAAATCTAGAATAACCTTTTTTCGTTTGACGCACCATTCTTGGGAGAATTGGTTTTGAAAATATGAGGGCGCACGTGCTTTTGAGAAATCATGAATTATGCGCGTGTTTACGGTCTTATTTCCACTCGTATTTGTATCTAACTGGTGATGGTTGTAGAACACGAGTTTAATTATTGGTATATTTATAAATGTAATTGGGAGTAGGGATAAAGCATAAGTGCCACCCAACGAAATTCCAAACCCAATTATCTCTAAAACCATGCATTGGGGGCAAAATTACCATTTGGAGGAAACCCTGATTGGTATAATAGATTATACCAGATACCATAAATGAAAGTTTGGGAAATTCGGGGTACTACGGCCCATTTCAGAGGGAAAACTCAAAGCTTCTAAAAATTCCTACACTCTAGGTACTCCATCTTAGAAGTGTGCATTGTACATGGCTCATTGTCAGGTGTGAAAGTTCATCGACATCGGCGTGCTAACGGGAATCATTATTTCTCACGGGAAACCTCGTGTTTCTCCGTTTCCATGCAAGCTCGTGTGGGTCTGGGCCCAAGCACGGGACCCCCGGTATCTTTTTCCGAACTCGACCATCCCGTCACTCGAATCCGCCATGAACAACCATAAAATGTCAATCGGGGCGTGATCAACCCCGCCAAGGGATTGCAATCGGAATCAAGCGCATCGATGAGTCCCAAACCTCGACAACGAGACACGCAGTCAGCTAACAGGCGAGCTACCCATCGATCATCCTCGGTGTCAATTGCCAATGCCCGAGTCTACCTGACTCGCGCGATCCTTGGGGTCCAGGGCCGAGTGGACCCAACTTCCGGAGGAATCCGGTATCAACGTGACGATTAATCGGTTATCTCTGTGGGACCGATAGCAGCGACAGAGAGGACAGGACGGCCGGGGAAAAAGAGGGAAGGAGACAGAGGCTGGGCTCGATGCTTCTCAGATTTATCACCGCCCGCGGCCACCGACTGCTGGTCGAGCGTGTGCATTCAATTGCCGTTGCCAGCTTATTCGTCTCTCGTTAATCCCAACCGATCGTTTGTTACCTCTTAACTCGCGATCCACGGCCAATTATTCTCGGCATTACGCCCTCTCCGCGGCCTGGCGCGCCGCCGCGCGATTAAGCGGTCTCCGTGGCAGTCGCAGGTGGCGACCAACGCGAAACAGGAAGTCATTAACATACCCTAATAACGCGTCACCCTGGCTCGCGGTTCGGATCGTGTGATCGATAAAGAGAAGAATACGATGAACGGAAACGCGTTGGAATTTTAGAGTGATTTAACACGTTGAGTGCGGCGCCGATTTTGCTATACTTTCCGCTCAGGCGGCAGCTAGTGAGCACTTGTTGCCGAGCGCTCAAGTATACCGAAGGGTATGAGCAGAAGATTACTTTGTTTCGCTTTGTCGTTTGGACTGTGAGAATGGTACAGCCAATGCACAAATATACAAATTATAAACAGAAGATAATGGCGTGGGGAATGCCAGAAAGGCAAAAAGGCGATCACCAAGAAACGATCAGTCGAAAAAAGCCACGGAAGTGTAAAGATTTACTTTAGCAGAGGGAATTAAATTTTTACAGTATATTAATTGTCATTGATAATTTAACCCTTGACAATGCCAGTCTTACGCACCGATGATGATCTAACGAAAAATTCGCTATCAGTCCCTAGAATCCACACCGTCCAAACGAAAAGTCTTCTGTCAGTCCCTAGGGACTGACTTAGCACTCAACGTGTTAAGCACTCGCGCTGGAAAGACGCGTCACGCACGTCGTAATGCTTTTGTCCAGAATCGCCAACGACGTGGTATACACGTCGTTGGGCAATTGTTACAGAAACACTGGATCGTTCTGGCACACGCGTCTGTGAATTTCTTGTCACTGCAAGTGATTTAAGAAGGGAAACTGATCTAGTGTCTCTAGTCTGTGACGTGATCTAGGGCTGACTGAGAGTGGGGGGTTGGGGCCGAAAGTGGTGTTTTATGGGATGTCGATGATGGTGAAGCGGTGACCTGGTTTCTGTGGGCTCTGTGACGTGTCAAATTGTTTATAAATTTTAGTAGCTTCTACGTGTATGTGACAGCAATTGGAATTGGAAATCGTGTGTATTGGTTTGCTGTCATAGAATCTTATTCTTGGATTCTTGCTTTCTTATTGGACTCTAGAATTTTTGAAAGTTTCACAATGATTGTCAGAATGACGTGATTAGCTAATTTTCACATTCCACACAGATGGGGACTAACTGTATTATAAATTAATACAGTTATTAATTATTAGCATTACAGTTACTGTTATAGTTATTAACTATTAATACAGTTAATATATTATTAATTCATACACAAATACGAGAATAATTTATGTGAACAATATGACACAGGTAACAAGAAGAAAATTCCAAGATTGTATCAGTGAAACTGAGGAATAGTTCAACGATGTGTACATTACACTTATGTTGATTATGGAGATACGGACTGTGGTGGCGCTAGTGAGTTAAGTGCAAAACCGTCTTAAGGCTGTACAATAAAATTCTTCCTCCTATTCGTCAAAAATTAAATACATTCTTAAACAGATACACCATTCAGCCAATAATTTTTCCCAAATTTAAATAAATATTCATTTTACTCTTTCCTTTATCAATCTTTTATCTACTGCATTTCTGAGAAACAATGTTCTACCAAACAAAATAGTAAATTAAAATTCTATTTCATTATTAGCTATTAATACAGTTAATATATTATTAATTCATACACAAATACAAGAACAATTTGTGTGAACAATATGACACAGGCAACAAGAAGCAAATTCCAAGATTATATGGTAAGACTGAAAAATTGTTCAACGATAGGTACATTACGTTTGTCGGAGATATGGACCGTGGTGGCGCTAGTGAGTTAAATGCAAAACCCTCTTAAGGCTGTGCCATAAAATTCTTCCTCCTGTTCGTCAAAAATTAAATACATTCTTAAATAGATACACAATTCACCCAATAACTTTTCCCAAATTTAAATAAATATTCATTTTACTCTTTCCTTTATCAACCTTTTATCTACTTTATTTCTCAAAAACAAAATTCTACCAAACTAAATAGTAACCTAAAATTCTATAATATTTCATGCTTTTCTACTACTTACTTTTCTTCTCCTAATCAAATAAACCACCGTGCCAACAAATGATCTACACCATATTATAAACCCATCGCTCACCAAGTGTTTTCCTGCTAAACTATCAGAAAATACAAGCTCAGTCAGGGATCCATCAATCTCTACAAGCAACGAAAAGCACGTAGCAATTAATCCATGGGATGGCGAGCAACGTCTAATTCAGCTTCAGTCGTGAAGCATAGGCTGAAAGCATAGGCTGTTGCAGGGGGTTTGCCAGTGACGTCGATGAAGACCGTTCGACGGGAAGCGACGGAACAGGTAGTTAACGTGTTAATCCAGGGGCGGTTACTCTTGGCGTTAGGTGGCTCGCGACGCGGTAAGCAGCTTAAATTGTCAAGCGGCTCGGCCCACTCGCGCCGCGGAATTTCTCGCCGCGCCGTATACGTCGAACAAGCGTGTGTTTCGAGCGGAGCCAGGTCTAGAGCGACTCATTAATGCGTTTAGCGGGCAAACGTGATTCGCCTTGAAGTGGGTCTGGAACATCGCGAGTATTCGGGATTTCTCGAGCGAAATTCACGCGCGGATTGATCCACTGCCGCCGCGTACGGGTGCAGTAGACTCCACGAAAGACAGATTCGTCGGGTTAAAATTTGTCGGAGTACATTTTCTTGGAAAATATATTTTTTTCGAATAAAACATTTGAAACTCATTTTAAAATATTTAGTTCATTTATTTGGTACATTAATAATTGTTATTAATAATAATACGTTAATACATTGCTTATACTATATGTATACTATATCTAAAACTATAGTACAGGCAAATACATATTTATGTAAATAAAATATTTAAAACTGGTTTTAAACTATAGATATTATATATCTAAGATATAATACTGACATACTCACACTTTACTATTATTAATAATATAGGTACCAACATAGTACTGTTGCTATACATAATATATGCATAACAATATTAATAATATGTAATTACATATTAAAATATATACAGTGCAAATTATAATATTAAAAAATACATAGTGTTTCAAATAAAATATTTAAAAATGATTTAAAAATATTTATTTCATATAATTTATATAATATATAATCACTGTATGTATGTCACGTATACTATTATACTATGTATACCTATTTAAATTATAACATTGAAAACTACATACTGTTCCAAATAAAATATTTAAAAATGATTTAAAAATATTTGGTTCATATAATTGATATAATATATAATCACTATATGTATATGCATATATGTATGTATGTCACGTATACTATTATACTACGTGTACCTATTTTTTCGCGCGAAGAGTATGGAGATAGGAAGGAGTAAGAGTACTTGGACCGAGTTCTGCTGAGAAATGAGTTGAGAATTGTAAGATAGAAATGAAACCAGTTACGGAAGTGTCACGCGCGTACGTGTTTTCTTAGAGTTTGTCTCGCGACTGTGAACTTTGAACCGAGAGCAAACGATGGTTCCTCGACCAGGCAAGTAACTGTACGGGTCATCAGACAATTTTCATTCTTTTGTCCTACGGTTCTCGAGCGACGCTCTCCTCGATGGCAGCGCACTCGTGACACGAGTGGAAATCGATTGCTCGTCGCGACGTCGAGAATCAGCCAGAGACACCGGCGTCCTGCCCATTTAAGCCTCGCAACGTTTAATAAAAAATGCCCGTATATCATTCGCGTAATTGTTACTCTCCATTGCACCTGCCCTCGGCAATCTCCCGCCTGCCCCATTAATCTCCAGAAATTTTTTCACCGTTTAAGTGCCACGCTGCACGGTGGCGTTGTTCGAATTTCGGGTCGAACAGTGACACTGTAAGAGCAATGCGTAATTGCAATGCGCGACACCACGGACTCGTTAATATTTATAATGGGTAAAAACAGGACCGCGCTCGTCAGACTCGACCGCAGCGCCACCACGGTATCGCGAATATTTCGCATAAATACAGCACGATCGCAATGCTCTCATTCTACTGCAGCGCCATCACAGTATTATTACCAGCTAAAATAAATAAACCACAGTAGTACTGCTGAGAATCGACTGCAGCGCCACCACAGTCTTACTAATATCTAATTAAAACAAGATCGCACTCTACAGATTCTACTGCAGCGCCACCACGGTCTTATTAACATCTAAATAAAACAAGATCGCACTCCAGAGATTCTACTGCAGCGCCATCACAGTATTACTACTATATAAAATAAATAAGACACAGTAGTACTGCTGAAAATCGACTGCAGCGCCACCACAGTCTTACTAACATCTAAATAAAACAAGATCGCACTTCAGAGATTCTACTGCAACGCCACCACAGTCTTACTGGCATCTAAATAAAACAACATCGCATTCCAGAGATTTTACTGCAGCGCCATCACAGTATTACTACTATATAAAATAAATAAGGCACAGTACTACTGCCGAGAGTCGACTGCAGCGCCACCATAGTCTTATTTACATCTAAATAAAACAAGATCGAACTTCAGAGATTCTACTGCAACGCCACCACAGTCTTACTGGCATCTAAATAAAACAAGAACGTACTCCAGAGGTTCTACTGCAGCACCATCACAGTATTACTACTACCTAGAATAAATAAAACACAGTAATACCGCTGAGAGTCGACTGCAGCGCCATTACAGTCTTACTACAACTTAAAATAAATAAAGCACAGTATTGCAGAGAACGACAGCAGCGCCACCACAGTTACACTACCACCTCCAACGAACAAAGCACGATCCTACCATCCAGATTTCGTGCAAAAGCGACCTACTGCAACGAACCGTGATGTGCAATTAGCGACACGTTCTCATTCCGTCACAATCCACGCGTTCAATCTCACATACATCCTCTTGAAACCACCATTTTTCCCTTCTTTTCCCATGCAACATAATTCACACGAACACTCGCTATCTCCAACTTGGAATAAAATAATACACGACACTGGCACTTCTAATTTTCCCAACGACACTTGTCATGGAAAATAAATAAATAAAATGGAAATTAGTAATTATTACTAGCCTAGGATATGTAGTTAATTATTTTTAATTAACCATCTGCAATATGGGGTTGATTTCACCGCTTCAACAACAACAATAACCAATAAAAAAAATGTCTGTAAAATATTTTTTCCAGAACTATCTTTCGCATAAATTTCATCAAAATTTCGTTAACCCCGTGTACCGGTTGAACATGGTCCGTCCCTGGTCAGCCATATTTAAGTGCGCGCGCACTCTGTGAATATTCAAAGACAATTATCTCGACAACGAAGCTTGGAACGAAAAAATTTCATTCTCCATTTTCCATTCGATTTTTCACGCGGAATCACCCCATCTTATTTGTCACTAGTTTATTACTAGTTGGTAACTGGATTTCCTACGGAACCGATTCCATTCACGATCTCTGCTTTCACGATAAAACACGACAATTCGAGCAGAACGGGAAAGTGGCGAGGGAATCTCGCGCGCGATCGAAAGAACTCGATAATTAACGGCGTGCTCTCGACTGCTTAATTATTAACGATCAGCCCGGTGCACTTTCCTCGCGTAAATTAAGCCGGTCGATACGCGCGCGTCCGAGCGGTTTCCGGCCGTGAAGGCGCGAGAACGCGATGGCCGACGTCGTTTAAACGCGGATCGTGCAGCGGTTCCGCGGTTCGACAGGACGCTCTTACAACCGTCGCGACGCTGGTAATTAATTGCGCTCGTTTCTGCCGGCAGCAAGCGTATGCACGGGTTTCGTTACCGGCGCAGAACTCGTTTGGTGAGATGCGGGCCTGGCCGCGTGTTTAGTATCGAGTCGCTTATGAAATGTTTTCGAGAAACATTTCTTCGAAATATCCAGCATTTTCTTCGAATTATTTCATCAATTTCTCCGGCTATGCAGTTCCGCCTTTGCAATTTTTGGGTTAACACGATTTACGTTCTAGCTCTCAGGCCTGTTTGTGGATGGTAGTGCGTGTTATTATATAAAATATAATATGTGATATAATAGTTTATAATAATATAATACAATTAGTTGAAATACATTATTATGGTAAATTATATAATTATTGTATAAAAATATTTTCTGGGTGTATTAAGATTATTAATTCCATTCTCGGTAAATCTAAAAGGCAAAATGTGGTGAATCACCCTGTACATCGTTGACAACGCATTTCAAGTTCGTGGTAGCGAGTATTAATATATTATTATAATAAAAAGATTCATGTGTGTTTGCATATAATTAGGTCAATATACTGATCAATTGTCAATCGCAGTGAACAGGGATGTCCGCTGTACTGCGCATGCCTCGTGAGGCGCGTAACTCAGTCGCGCCATCTACGCATCTCGCCGTTGCAATTTTTGGCTTGATACGATTTACGTTGTTGCTCTTAGGCCTGTTCGTAGATGGTAGTGCGTGTTATTATATAAAGTATAATATATGATGTAATAATTTATAATAATATAATGAAATTAGTTTAAATATATTATTATGATAAATGATATAATTATTGTATAAAAACATTTTTCGGATATATTAAAATTATTAATTTAATTCCCGGTAAATCTAAAGGGAACAATATGGCGAATATCGTTGTCAACACATTTCAAATTAGTGATAGTGAGTATTGAAGAAGTATTTGTAAGTATTTCTATATATGTGAGTATATAGTTAGTATTTCTTAATTAAGAAGATTCGTATGATTAGATGATGCATATGGTTAGGTCAATATACCGATCAATTGTCAATCGCAGTGAACAGGGATGTCCGCTGTACTGCGCATGCCTCGTGAGGCGCCGTAACTCAGTCGCGCCATCTACGCATCTCTTCGCCGGTCTTTACTACAAAATCCAACTGGTACTTCTGATTACTTTAATCAATACATCGTCCAGAATGGAAAATTTGTATTAAACGTCTATTAAATTCCCGTTAAATCCTTTTATTTCGATCAATTAAACTCGCGTTCTTTCCAGGAGCCTTCTTCCGAAGCACGGACAGTACATTCACAAGGATACTTGGAAATAAATAAAAACTGCATACTTCGTAATCTTGCATCTCCAATGAATCATTCGCAAAACACACATGCCCTGGCTAATGCAATTAATAACACTCGTAACTCCGCCTCTAACGGAGTTTATATCATAGTAACCAACAAGAAAACATCAGACTGTTGGAAAGACGTTGTAGACTCGGGGCGGGGGGACAAAATGGAGTTTGAGAAGCGAGCATAGGGGAAGTTTTACGAGTTTAATTAATTTTAAGACATCGTTAAACAGTTTTACATAACACTTTATGTAACGATCTATTATAAATTTGTATGCCCACGGCAATGTAAATTGAACCAGGCGAATTAAACTTGCATTACATGCTATAGTGCTCGGTGGAATAAAAGGAGGAGATGAAAAGTGTGCTTGCATCAGAAGGATTAAATTTTTGTCATTTGCTTTATGTAATATTTCATGTAACATTATTAATTCATACAACAAATTGAATTACTAGTTTCTTTATTAACGAACAAGATCTATTATGCTCGTACCATAGTACTTCCTGGAAGTATAAATCGATGTAAATTAATTCGTTTAAATCGACGATTGTAAAATATCATAGCGATCCTAGCTGTTCATGGTCGTTATCAACGAGTATGATATATTTCTCTCAGAATTCTATCAGAATTCAACCAATGCAACAGGTTTCTTATTTCACATGATCGATAACAATACTCCTCGATCTAACAGGAACAATAACTGACGAGAAATTCTTGACTGCAATTAAGAACGAGCACTGCTAATCGAACCAAAGAAAAAGATAGTCTCGAGAGACCTCATGGCTGATGGTTCTGGTCTACTTCAATACACATACACTATACGCACACACTAGTCCCTCGAAGCAAAATCCCGAAGGATACTGACAACAAAATTTCTCAAAGCATATTATATTTTTATCAACATCAAAATTAATTAATTAAAAAGAGAAGAAAAAAGAGAGGGGCGATATCAGGTACATACAATGATTAAAAAGATAATGAGATCTCGGTTTTCCGAAGTTCATGTGTCGAAGAATATTCACACAAAAGTTTCTCAAAATATATTACACTTTTCTCGAATATAAAAATGATTTAATTAAAAAAGAGAATAGAAGAGTAGCTGAAAAGTGTAAGATGTGGAATCATCATTTGTATGAAAGTATTTAACATACAGAACACGTGTTCACATTGGTGATGGATAGATGAAAAATCTCCTACACCAGTCCCCAATAAAGTTTGCATACGTACCGATTAGGGTACACAAACCCGAGCCAACAATTAATCGATTCTTTTGCTGGAACTCGGTAGTCAATTTCCGTGACTGTAATTACAGCGGCACGTATCCCCCGGCTCTGCTTCCCGGAGCTTAATTCATGGACTTCGATTTACTGTTTGCCTTGCAAACTTCCTCCGTCTCTTTATATTCCCTCCCCGATCCACTCGAGCAGCTCGTTCGATCCGCCAACGATTCGTTTCATTAATTCCAGCCAGTGCAAAAAACTAACCTAACGATGATCAGATAAAACCGTCGTACACAATCTCCGACCAATCGGGAACTGTCTTCGGCGCGCGCACGCCGAACGAAAGTGTCTCTATCTAGCGGTGAACGCCGGCCGATTAGTAAACGTCGCCCCCAAGCGGCCGGCCAATATCGTAGCCGCAGCCGTGAAATGTTAATCGTAGAAACTGGTCGCGCAGCGAGGCCGGACGGTCCATCGCGCACGCGCGGCCCGCGCCTGGTGGGGATGGAGTTAAGAATCGCCCGGGGCCCGCCGATTCTAATTAATACGGGACCAAGCTGAGCGGCCGATCGGCGAATATTCGCGCGGTTAATATCGGTTACGCGATTGCCGATTATATATCGGCTATTTCATACCTCCTCGGCGACCCGCGAGCGCTGCTTTCCTATCTCGTCTTAATTACACACGGCCCACGAAAGGCGTGGCGCGACGAGCACTCGGGGCCCGCGCTGTCGGTCCCACTTTGCGCCGATCGACCGGCGTGCGTGCAGGTTAGTCGGACGAGTGTTTCGTAGAAGCTCGGCCATATCGATTATCCATTTCAACGAGGAAATTGAAACACTGGTCGGGTTCGATGTTAAACGATACACACGGGATGTTCGATACCTGAAGTTTCGTGTTCTTCTTTGACACCCAACTTGTTTTCATACCCGTATTAATATTTCTTGGATCGTGATTAACGTTACTGATCGGTGCGTTTAATATCGTGGTGTTAACGGTTGAGATGATAATTCGTTTTTGGGCGTGGGACTCATTAGTCGTGGTTCTGATTCTGAGTTGGAGAGAAAGGTCGGATTGGAGAGGTCTGTGGGGGTTTGATGAGGTCTGATGAAGTAATTAATATTGGTATACCCAACTGAATAATTATCTGTATAAGCTGTACTGTGCAAACGTGTTTTTAATCCTAACCTATAAGGACGTTTGATGAGGTTTGATGAAGTAATTAATATTAGAATAATCTACTCTCTCTCTTTACGAGTAATTGAAACATTCCAAATCCTAACCTACGAGGTCTGAAGATTTGACAAAGTATGATGAGGATTGAGATTATTTGATGAGGTTTGACGAGGACCAAAGAGTAATCTCTATAATTTAATGATCTCTATACATTGGGAAACGTGACGTACAAATATCACCCATCGACAGCTCTCACCCTCTTCTTAATAATCTCTTCAAGCATTCCAGATTCTAACCTATAAATACCGAAGGTTTGACAAAGTTTGACGAGGATTGTGTACGTTCGACAAACTTTGCCAAGGATTACAGAGGCTCGACGACTAGGACTTCCGATTGAAGACTAATCCACGTAACCCCATAAAATGCAAACCCGGCAAACCGATACCAACTTTCGCAAACACTGATCCTCCATTCCTCCGCTACTCGCAGAGCCTCGAAATGGCTATTCCCAGGGAAATGCCAAGAGCGTAGCCAACTTTTCCAGCACGATCGGATCCTGTTATATCCGGCATCGGCAGACAGTTATCGTCGATCACGTGGATTATCGACGGGCCATGGGAAAACGTGATTTATTAAGCGGGCTTCGTGGCCCGGCCGCTCACTGACCTGCCTCGTTATCCTTATCGACCAAACAGCATCGTCGTGGGGGCAACTTCCTGCTCGGCGACGTCACGTCCCTAATAAGATTGCGTGCCATCGCGATTCCACCTTCATTTTTTCCCCTCTTTCCTCCCTTTTCCACCGGACGATGCCAACGAACGCGTCACCCATTCTTCCTTTCCTTCATCCTTCCCTCGCCAGCTGCCTTACGTGGCCAACATCAGCAAACTCCCGACAACACGTGCCTCGCATATGCACACCTCTTCTCGCACGCGATGTCCCGCCTTTCAGCGTCCACCCTTTCGTCGTGACACCTCTGACTCTAGCGATAGCGACCTCGCAGATGGCAGGGAAGAGGCAAATTCGAGACGAGGCGGGAATTAATGCGATGAGCAACGCAGCAAACACTGTGGGAATGGACTATCGTCATCCGGGCTGAATGAAGTCCGTGGTTGAGCAAGGTTGGGTCTATTGGAATCGGCGATGGCGAGAAAATCGTGAGACTTTCTCAGCTGTCCAGTCTACCAGAGCTAGGTGTTCCCTCCGGTCCCGTTTTTAATGGCTACCCGCCGTCCAGGGAAACTAGGCACCGATCAGCAGTCGGGGTAGTTAGCAGCTGGCACTTAGAGTAGTCATCGCTATTAATCAGTCGGAATCGACCATAGGGCTTAACTGTAATCAAGCTTCGGTTGGCAATGTAGGCAATGAATCTACGATCAACGTTAATTAAATCTTCGATCCAACTGGTACAAATTATCCCCTTAATTAACTCTAAACAACTCTGCGAGAAAAAGACGGGAATCCATTACATCTCGTAGTGGATGTACGTCGTGTGCATCATGCTAGGAAGCTTCTTTTATTTTTGCATCATCCCCTGGACACGAGTCTTCCAACATCGTGGTAGTCAGAACCTGGACTTCTCTGTCTCGAGAAATTCTAGGATGAAGCTCTACCCTCTGCGTCCCAGGCTCGCTACTTTCTCGTGACACCGTGACAGCTTTCGGGGGGTAATGGACAAGCGAGAGAACCGTGTCAGCAAAGTCCTCGATGGTCCTGGAACAGTGCAACGGCTGCAGGATTCTTGCAGTATCGAGGACAAAGTGGCAACGAAGGAGACACAGTGTTCGGAGAATCGAACACAGCGAAGGGATTTTTAGGAACGCTGAGAGAATCCTGGCAACAAAGAGAGGAACAGAGACTGAGACTGCTTAGCATAACGGAGCGACGACGCAGCGGCCAGAGTACCTGGCACACCCACCTCGATCCTGGGTGGCAGGTCGTTGGTAATAACCCCATAGGTAGACCACCACGAAAGCGCAATCTGCTCTTAATGGCGGCAGCCGCCGTGAGATATCGCGATACCAGTCCTCTCGCAGTGCAGGACGCGTCCGCACGCAACGACACGAAGATAGAGTCGAGGCCAGGCTAACAGTGGTGTGTTTATGTGGCGAATTCTGCATTCGAAACGAAGCCAAGTCCTGCTCGGCCTCTCGCAGCCTGTGACAGCGTCCTCTTCTGGCAAGATAAAAAGCTCGGGACAAGATGTTTCGCTGTTTTGCCGGATCGTCTGTGTTCTCTGGTCGGGGCTGGTCGTCGTGTTAGACACACGGGATGAGTTTCTGCTTGGTCATCGAAGGCAGACGAGGTAGAGACTGGGGTAGATTGTTTTAAGGACGAGGACATTTTTAAGACGGGTTTCCAGGTCACCAGGTTGGAATTTCACGAGCCTTTTGTCGAAGAACTTTGTGAAAGATTCGCGAGTGGGAGCAGCAACTTGGGGTGTCAGCGGGACAGCGGGAATTTCGAGAGGCTTTCGCGAGGAAGGGAGATTCGTTGGCTGCATAATTCAACAGACACCCGTAAAAATTGGAATTTCAAAGCTGGGAAACGTCCGGTGTGCCGGAGTGCACGCTTAGCTTTACGAGCACGGAAGAATATCGTTGTCCTGGAAACGTTAAGCTTCTTGTTAATCCTGACAGGGCGACAGAGTGTGTGCAAAAAGGTTAGCTCAAGATCGCGACCAGTTTCGAGCTGCAACGAAAGAATTCGTAACAACGGTTTATATTCGTGGTACAGGCTGCCTCGTAACAGGTGGCCAATGTAACAAAGATTATATTAACGCGAGGGTACAGTAGGATACAAAAGTTTGGGTCACGGAAGAATTTCTTGGTAAGTTAGTCGTATGATGGTTCTAAAAGTTTATCCTTTCTGGATCACCCTGTAAGATTCTAAATTTTGTAATATATTTCGTAACATCTGTCAAATATACCGTCAACTTTGTTAATCAGTGGCTGGCGAAGTATTCTATAGGGTGTTTCATAAAACACGTTCTTCACGTTTTTGAAACGACCAGTATAAGTTCGAAATTTTGGTATATCAATATTCACGTGCATATTTCGTACCATATTCGTCCACTTGTGATTTAAATAGTTTTTAAAATAGTAGTGTTTGAAATAATGTATAAGGTATTTCAAAAACCATGTCCTCTGCCATTATTCGTCTTCTTGGAACAGCCTATAGGAATTTTAAACATTTAATTGCACGTTTCTTTCAGTGCATCGTCAAATATTTGAGTTAATAACGAGTAAAATATTCTATAGGTCGTTTCAAAAACCTTCTTGTTCCTGCCGCTCTTCATCTTCCTGAATCACCCTGTATAATGTCGAATATTCAATTATACATTTCAATTCTACTATCTCCATTTAGTATATCATCAAATATTAGAGTTAATATATTCGTATTATACAAGGCGTTTCAAATAGCCCGTCCTTTATCATTTCCCTCTCTTCAAGATCACCCTGTACGACATAAAATCTTTAGTACATCGACATTTAAACGAACACTTTCCAATCTATTGCACATTTTAATTCCATCAAATATCGATGGATATGTTTTTATTGTACAGATTGTTTCAAATAATCCAGAATTTCCAATTTGCTCGATTCTAACCTCCAAAAGACTACGAGTTATGCGGAATTTCAATTGCCGTCGTTCCGAACTCAAATCTCTCGAACATCCCACATGCAGATCGCTGAAGCACGCCGGAAACCGCGCGGAGAGTGATCAAGGAGCTTATAAATCAGCGCGAACGACACTAATTGTAAACGCGAGGCGAGCCCCTAACGGGACCGCGGGACAATTATCAGCGTCGCCCTTGGTCCAGCGGAAGGCTAGTGCCAAGCCCTGCACGATCTAATGGCGCTCTAATGCCACCGAGCGCGCCGTTTCGCCCGGTCACGATTCGCTCCGCGCGCGAATCCGCCGGCACGCACGCGCGTGAATAATGCGCGCACGCCCACGCGCAGGGTCGCGAGAGCGCATGCGCGGACACACCGTGGCTAATGGACCGCCGCGCGCTCCGCGGACGAGGAAACGCGTGGGTGTGCGCCTCTCCATGGGATTACCTCGCCCCCGCGATCCCAACTCGCGCGTGTCTGCCGCGCTTTCGCCTAATTAGCCCTGATTACCACTTAATCGCGCCGGTAGCCTCGCGCACCTATGTCCATTCGAGAATTTCCAAGCAATTGAATGAGAACTGTGATCAAACCAGTCAAAGGAACTGGTCTCGCGATTTTTACATTATTACAAATTATTACTCGCTTTTGGAAAAATTAATGGCGACTCTTATCGAGATAGGACTGTAATTAATATTTTTACTTATCTTCATTATATCGCTGAAATTACTATTATCTATGCTCATTGAGGTTAGGTACCTATCAAAGATCGGTAGTCCTAGTATTAAGAGGCTTTCGCGATTTTATCTTCCAGCAATTAATTTTACAATATTATTGAGACTTGATGGTGGTATATATGTTTATTTAATAATAAATTAGCAGTGATAGAGTATGTGACTAACGATAGAGATACGAATTATTACAATTTATCACAACACTCAAGCTACACTTCTGCAGTAACTCTCCTATTACAACTTACAATTAGCAACAACAACAACAACTCTGGCAACTAACTTAGACAACTCTCAACTCGACAGCAATTCTTGTTAATAACTCTCTCTCGACCACTCTCCTAATCGACAACTCTCCTAACTAAGAACGTCCTTGTCCTTCTATATTCTTCTGCCCACCATGCACACTGTGCATGCGTTTTCCAATGCCTCCCCAATATGGTCAAATATGGTCGTCCTAAGGACCTGTAGCATCGCTCAGGGTTTTTCCAACTGACCTGACCTTCGAACCCTCGGAGACTTTAAGCTACGTGTACATGAAATGGAAAACCTGCGATACTACAATATCTACCGTTTCTCGACTTTGTTAAGCTTCCATGTTTGTTCTACAATGACAACTTCCATCATTTATATTCAAATCTAACTGACACCTGTCGTTCCAATTATACTAAAGGCAAAAAGTCCAATCGAGTACAAATGAATGAACACATTATACACAGAAACTAAATCGTATAATCGTGATCTAATTTTGGTAAGTCATCGACCTACAACACCAACCATCTCATAAGAGTAACTGCAGAGTCTGACTATAAGTCCCGCGCAAATCCGTCACATAAGAGTTCATCAAAGCCGGCGATTCCGGAAAGCGGAAATCCCTAGACACGCGAGCTGCAACAAGCATCCGATTTGTCATTCGTGTCTCACCCCACGCGCTCCATCGAGGAAGCTCCTGACTGGCACGCGAGAAGCCTTACACAGTCTTCATACGGGTCAACGAGCCCGCGTTTCTTCTCGATCAAAAGGGGTGAGCCTGTTTTTCCATCGAGCGCGTAATCGCCTGGCTCGCTTAAGGCCGGCGCGCTAGAGAGCGCGGCAAGTGTCACGGGACCGTGTTCGCCGGCCGCCGGGACCGGCCAGCACCTGCGCTTAATCCGATTACCGGTCGCGGATCGACGAGGAATCGCTCGAACGAAACCGAGATTGCGTTTCACGGCTGTCGCGTGCGTCGCGAGCGGACGCGCCGGCTCGCGTGACTAAACGCTACAACACCGATCCTCTGTTTACGCGGACCGATTGCGAGACGGAGGCGAGCTCACTTTCCACTCCTTAACGACCGTTTAACGAGTGTTCGCGATGCGATCACAGGATTCCGCGAAGCTGAGCAGCTCGCGGACATTAATCTTCGGTTACGTCGCCGGGCAGCTCGTGGCTGGCTGAGAGATTGAATTAGAGGATGATTGGGTAAAGGCAGGTGGCAGGTGATCGGCAGAGAGTGTCGGGCAGTTGAGAACTCGCGTTAGCCGTCACACGCGTTTCGAGGATCGTTCAGGGTAGCTGTCGAGAGGCTGGAAACTGGTGCACCTGGGCGACAGGATGGATAGATTGCACCGTGGCCTGTTAATCAAATCATTCGACCGTGGGCTTTGAAGACCGCATTAAATCTTCCGGAGTTCTGCTCTTGGCCCTTTGTTGCTGAGAATGACAGTGAGTTGTCGTTTGTTCTAGGAAACGGGACCATGGACAATTAGCCTGGCCTTTCCTCTCGAACTGTGTATTTATGAGTGGCACTTGGACTGCGTGTGTGGCCAGTGAAAGTGGGAGTAAATGAACTAGCGAGATGCTCAGAGATAGCCAGGGATTCGATGTCAGGTGCCTATCGGGTATCCCAGGATTTATCGTCTGATGGTAGGAGAGAGACTGTTTAGGAATGACAGATATCCTGACGTAGGTTACTCTGGGATCTATAGGACTATGTCGTAGGATAGATATTAAAAACATATGGTGAGTCTAATCGCATATTTTGGGACTCATCTGTTGACGTAGTAGAGTCTACTGATAGATAGTCTTCCTGACAGGAACTGAGGAATAGTTCTCACGAATCTAAATCTAAGAACAGTCCTGAAACTTTGAGATGGCGCAAATTAGAAGACTAGCCTATTTAATACTAGCTACAAGAAGGACACAGGTCTCTTCAAAAGTTAGAGGAATTCGCCAGATTTTCCAGTGAAACACTAGCTAGGTTAAAATAAAGCTTCAGGGCCCCAAACTGAACTCTGTGCAAAATTGTGCCCACTATAAGCTCGCAAATGAACATTCACCTAATTACTAGGATGACTAGTGAATAATAGGAATCAGAACTTGGAATAAATCTGAAACCCTGACCTAGTCAAACTAAAACTTTAGGGCCCCAAACTAAACTCGGTACAAAATTGCATTTACTATAGATTTAGCTACTAGCAGGGCCCCAATCATGTACGATCTATCGACGTAACGATGACCACCAACGAAATAAAGAACCGGAGGGACCCGAAATAAATTCAGGCCCAACTCGGACCAAGTCTATCGATCACTATGCCCAGCCGAAAGCTGCAACACCTACGTGCACCTCACGTACCAGACATTCGCGTGAGCTGAAAAACGAGAGGAACTGTAGCAAATAATTCGACGACCACGTGCACCTCCTCGCCGGCCTTACCAGACCGAGAAAGCCGCGTTACGGGTCTAGTGAAACTATAAATTCGAGGGCAAATATAAAGTAACCAACGGCGAACGATAAATCGAGCCGGTACGGCCAATCAGGCAGGACGTTGCGAACGAGGCGTCCCACGCTGCCACTAAAAACGGCGCACGTATCGCTGCGCACGAACGGCGATGATCGTTATCGGGCCCAGCATCTCATCTGCTGCGCCACGCAGCCTTCGTATCGCGTCCGATTACGAACGCGCCCCGAACCCCCACCCACCGGGGCCCGATGGACGATAAATCTTAATCCGCGCTGTAAACTGGACAAAACGGCGAACAATCCATCACTAAAAACGTCTTCCTCCCGGAAGCCAGGCGAGGTGATTCCTCCGGCGGCCGCCGTGGCGGTACGTGAGCGTCCAGAGGCCAAGAGTGGGGGCAGCGGCCGCGGAGTGGGGAGGACGGCCGCGGAGTGGGGGCAGCGAAGCGCGGCGAGCACCGGCGAGTGGATGCTGCCCAAGGAAATATACATGTTCGGTTGCTGCCTTCGCTTTCCATCGTTAATCACGGTAGTAAATTAAACGGATCCCGATGCATCATTATCTCCACGGAATTACAACGTTCCGGAGGAGTCGAGCCACGAAACCCGACTCGCGGCCTTTACCACCGCCTAACTCGATAACGCTTCTCGTGGAATCTTGGGAAATGAACGGGGTCAGATGATCGGTCGTGTGCGACCAAATTTTTTATATTTTTCTACCATTAGACAGAGATGAAGCTGCTTCTAGCCTAGTCTCTCGGGTATCTGACGAAGTTCTAATTTCGAGGTCGAGAGGTATGTAAATTGGTACAGTGTTGGCAGAGATGGCGAATACTATGTATCTGCTTCTCAGTATCGAATCAAAGAGCGAACTGAAATTATCCTTTGCTTTACTCGATCATGATGACATACTTTGCAGAAATATTTGTAAAGAGTTCTATATTGAATCTTCTTTTACTAAGATAGAAATAAAGAATGAGGTCTATCTAGATATATTTACAAATAATTAGCATTAAATTTTTTAAAATTCGCAGTTTTCTTTGATTAAAATTTAGGCACCAAAGGCAAAATTTGCCTAATTTCTTTATAACTAAATATAATAAAAATATGATGAAGATTAACACGTGATGGACCAATGGTTATACATTAGCAACTTCGTCCAATGATAAACCAAACATTGTATGAGTAAGAATGTCTAAGATTCATTATGTTTCAGTTTCCGAGTCTCTGATTTTACCTACCGTCCTGAAACCAACAAGCCAGAGTAAAAAGCGAAAAGAAAATTGAAGAATTCTCTTGATCCATCCACGCTATATTAATAACCCTCACGCACTTGACCAATCCTCATCTTCATCCTAATCCCCCAATCTCAACTTCAGAGAAACAGCACGAATTATCAGTCTTAAACAGCCAGAAGGCGCATCACCGACGACATAAATACCCATCCTGCATCTGCCCGAGACTCAAAGGACACTCATTCCGCTGGACAGACGAATTCCAAGCAGAGGAGTCGGAGGCGGCTTGAAAAGGCAGGGAACGCACGATTCTAATCCGATTTGCCCGAGGTATCTGGTCGCCGGACCACCCAGTCGAATGGAAAGCACATCAACGGTCGCATGATAGCCGGGGAACAGCTCGATGACTAATGGTCCAAGTCGACCAAGCCGAGCTTGCGGAGTATTTCGCCCGGCAGAGCGAACCAGGGATCGTGAATTCATTGAGGGACTACCTGGCATTTACTCGTAACGACCTTTTCGTTCATCGGCAACTGTTAATGGAGTGAATCTGATACCAGGCGAACAAGCTTCTATTAATTCTGCCTTTACGTGCCTTTAAACGTGTTCCGCGAAACAATCGCGCGCGTGTCTGGCTAGGCTTGTGCAACGCAGCTGGCTGAAGTTACCTGGTTTCTCGCGGGTTTTATGGAGTTTTTACGAGCAAGTAGAATTTTTTTAGAAAAGTCGATCAGAGTACATTGACGTTCCAATGATTTTTAATCGTTTATTGCGGAGAAATAATTGCGTATTTATTCGGTGGAGTTGTTATAGAATTATGTATAATATTTCTGATTAAAATAATTTTCGTTTAATTTTATTATATGTAGATCCTTCGAAGAAATTATAGGGATATTTTTATCGAACCCACGAGTGGATTATTAAAGTAAAATTTGGATGAATGAAGAGTGAATAGGAAATATAAAATTTTGAAATTGAAAATACGAAAAATATGATTTTAGGGAGAAAATTATTGGTCCCTTTGATTCAAATAAATTTTTCTGCGTATTACTTATGGTTGCAGAACTACGATGTACGATTTTCATTCTATTAAAAACATTGGTTCCCTTAGATAACTCTAGGACGATTTTGCACTAAAATTATTGGTCCCTTTGATTCAAATAAATTTTTCTGCGTATTACTTATGGTTGCAGAACTACTGAGACACCCTGTATGTAGAGACACCCTGTATGTACGATTTTTATTCTATTAAAAACATTGGTTCCCTTAGATAACTCTAGGACGATTTTACATTTAACTCACTAGCGCCACCACGGTCCGTATCTACGATAAGGATGTCCTAAATATTTTATTGATATAATCTTGTAATTTTCTTCCGACTATGTGTGTGGAATTGTTGGTGCAGGATTAGAAGAGCATGGAAACGTGACAAAATTTCGCATTTCCAATCTATTTTATCCGGATGAGTGCCCTCCATTTGTCTCAGCTCCTACGTATCGCTTAACTCACGCGGAACCCATTTGTCCATTTCCTGTTCCCTTCCAATCTGCGTCAAGTGACGAATAATTACAGATCAGCTCCGTTTCACGTGAAATATCGCTGGTCGATTATTTTCAATCATTTTACCCGAAGCATTACCGTCAGTGGCATTTTCCAGCCTTTCCCTCGACTTATCCCTCGATGAAAGATCATCGCTCTTCGATTCTGCAAATCGACGCTAATTCATCCTAACATTTACACAAGCTGCTTCAAATGCTAGCCTTATTTATACACACCTTCGGCAGCTTCTAAATCCGCAAAAAATGTCATCTGAACGTCTCAATGATCCACGACATCCGATACCACCTGTTCATCCGACAGCCGCGACATTTAACATATATCGTGTGTCTGCGAGATTATAGGACTGATATCTTTTTTCTCAGGCTACGTGTGCTATTTTCACGATTCGCAATTACTGGTATCACGTCTAAACTTGATTCGTGCATAATCCCATGACCGTAATCCCGTGCGTTTAGCTGTAACTACTCGTTAAACAGGACAGGATCTTACGACTATCTTCCATCTAACTCACTAGCGCCACCACGGTCCATATCTCCACTGTACGCATCGTTGGCTGATTTTCTAACTTTGCTTATACAATTTCGAAATTTTCTTGCTACTATCTAGCGTCACATCGTTTCTACGATACTATACACGCAAATTATTCAACCCACGAAAGGATTAAGCACTCTGTCACAAAGAAACGTGTCAAAATTCTCAACCAACCCTATTTACGGGTTTATTAATCTTACGGTTTACTTTCAATTCCCAAAATTGACACATCAAACTACACTACGATTAGAAATATTCCTCCACCCGATTTTCACAAAGCACGCGGAACTTTTGACTCATTTTTTAAACCCAAAGACCCGATGATGCCCAGTGTGCACGCATTTACTCTCCGGCTGACAAATCTGTCGATCCAATCCGTTCGTCTATCACTTCCAGAACATCAGACCAGGTGACAGTTTCCGTGACATTCCCACACGACGCAGGAAACCGGCAACTATCCCAATTAGCTGAAAAGTGGGACCGAAAGCTCGCGGGCAGGTTTCCCGCATTCCTCGCGGCGTTCGCCGACGTTTCCCCATGCCGGACGATCCCGTGGTCGTCAAAAACATCGAATCGCTTCCTCGTTGCAGCATCCACTGTCACGTTCGTCCCTGAACTTCGTACCTCACCTCCGCGAAGCGTCTGAGCGGATGAAAGGCGACGGGATCCTCTGCCGGTCAGCGCGATAATCATCGGTCGACTCGTTGCCGGACAAGAACGACGAGGACCGTGATTCCAGTTCTTCTGGCCTGCGGAACCGGGCAAAGGCAGAAGCTGCGAAGGAGAGGACGAGCTGGTCGAGAGGAGAGGCTGGTAACGAGGCGAGAGTGAAGACCGGTCACGGAATTATCCAGGGTATTGTGCAATTGCTGCCGCGCTTGTCGTCGGGGCTATTTTTGCCGGGGAAAAAAATATCCAGAGATGGTGTCCTTTGGTTCCTCTCTTTTTGCATCGATCCTAACCTTTTATCGCTCCCAAACAAGTGTCTCTAATATTTTTCTTCTTACCTGCTGTTTCCCTTTTTCCTATTTAGTACTCGTAATGTGTGCAGAGTGGGCCAATTATGATAATCTTTTCTGTTTTAATAATACAGGTCTTTCACGTCCTAACATTAACGATAAAATAATTTTTTATTGCTTCTCTAATAAATAATGGTGGTCACATTATATGGTCCAACCGGTATATTATATGTTATATGTATAGTGAAAAGTTCGCGTGTAATAATAATCTTCTTGTGGGCTTCACATTTATTTTACGCAGTATTTTCGTTTTATTAATATATATTTTCATAAAGATCATATCCAACCCCTTGTGTGATGTCCAAATTAAATAAATGTGGGTAGTTTAGTGCAAAAGCTCGACTCAGCGCAATTGCATAATCAAAATTCAAAATCTTTCCTGACACCCCAATACTTTTCTTTCAATAAAAAAAGAAAACAAAATGACGAAAATCCGTTTAAAAGGAAACTCCATTAACAATCTTACATAACCACAAATTCTTGCACCATCCAGGCCAAAAATGTCCCAAGTATTCGAAATTCAGAGGAATTTTCGAGCGTAGGGTAGCAAGTGTTCAACACAGGCAGACGTATAAATCCTCATGAAGACAAATCACCTCGCGGTTGCGGATTAATTGGTATTCTTGTTTCTCGGCGTAAATTTTCTGCGCGAGAGAGAGAAAGAGAGGGAGAGAGAGAGAGTGAGAGTGTTACGTAAACTGGCTCGCGGAAGAACGCGCGCGTAGCGGTACAGGTGCGAGGAGAAATAACAAACCACATTGTTAACATCCGCTCAATGCCCTGAGACCACAAGAGCAACCCCAACTTCAATCAATATCCCCCCACTCAGCGGCTAAAGCCAGCCGAACATAAACACCACCGAATTTAATTTCCCGCTTATCAAATAACCCCCTCTCCTCTGCGTTCTTTTCGCGAAGCCCTCACGAAGCTACGGAACTCCTGCCAATCGAATTCCCATCGCGTAATTCCCCAGCTAGCCCGCACGAAACTCAAAACATCGGAGAGCCCAAACTATTATTTCCGATCGTCAGATATCGGCATCCGGAGTGAGCATGTTTTCCACGAACCCGTATTCCCCTCTCCAACATGCAAAAGGAGGAGAAAAAGTGAAGGAAAAGGAAGAAAAAGTAAAAGGAAGAGACGAAGACGACAGGCAACGACTATGAGGACGAGTGAGTTCTTCGCAGAAGTGGCATCGTGAGTCAGCGTGGTGGGGGTGGCGCGCGGTGGGGATAAAGCGGAGTGGGGGTAGTGGATCCTGCATGCATCGACGTGTCCCCGAGGCAGCGGGTCGCGTGGCCTTCGACGTGCATAGAATGATGCGTGCATCGCGGCATCGATCTCGTTGGGAAAGGATCGCTGGTGGGAGTGGAAGGTGGAACTCGAGCGCAATGTCTCGTAGGATAGAAGAAAATCGCTGGTTCTCCGACAGCAATTAAACTCCAATCGAGGAAGCCCCTCATTGGCGGTTCGGCGGTTTCGCCGGAAGCAGTCGGGGTCTTCTACCTTTCTGCACACTGGCCAAAAGCCAATCTGTTCAAGCGTAAAACTGCGTTTTGCTACTAGCACGCGTTTGTTATACACATTTCTATGCATCAAACGCCGCGCGAAATTTTAAAATATAATAATCGATTACTGAGGTATAGATCATTAAGTTAGGCGAAATTTAGTGCTGCTATATATCTTAGAATTTATAGTACGTTCCATGTATCTTGATGCATGTCTTCTTGACTACTTAATGACCTAATTTGTTTGTCATATATATAATCTCATGTACAAGAAGTAGTAAAAATAGTTGATATAAATGTATCACGGAAATATATCTTTTAAAAGCGTAAATATAGTTATAATTTGTAAAAAGTTTATAAATTATAATATTTGTCATTAATAATAAATTGTTTGTAACGTAAATTTATAATAAATGTGAAAAAATTAATAAATTATTGGCTATGACTTGAAATAATGACGTACTTGTGTAAAAATGTACTTACAATTTGCAAAAAGTTTATAAATTATCACACTGATTGTTAATAACAAATTAATATTGTTATTAACAAATTATTCGTAACGTATATTTATAGTAAAAGTGAAAAAATTAATAAATTATTGCCTATGAAAGCGCAAAATTAATAATTAATAAAATCGACGAAGTTCGAAAATTACCAATCGGGGTGGGGGGCTTAACCGATCAGAGACTATATAAAGGGCGAAGCGACGCAGCAAAAACTCATTTGTTGGTTCGACTTCAGTAGTGTAACATCTAAATTTACGTAGTGCGCGAGGGGTGGGAGTCGGAAGTGAGGTTGGGGATGGCTACCCCAGCCTCACCCCACCCCATTAAATAATTTACTAATTTTTTTTTCATTTTCAGGTATTAATAATTTTTTTTTTTGTTTTCAGGTGCAAATTATTTTATTTTATTTCAGGTTTCAATAATTTTTTATTTTTTCAGATTTTATTTTGGTTTTCATTTATTTTTATTTGACATTCGAATATTTCGTACAATATTCGAATGTCTCGTCGTTGGGTTCTTTATGTTTCATCGTTGGATTATTAATAATTTTTATTTCCAGGTCTAATTTATTTTCTTTCGGGTATTAATTATTCTTCTTTTTCCACATTTTATTTTTTCGTTTCTATTCATATTCATTCGAACATTCGAATGTTTCGTCGTTGGTCTGTTTCTGTCTCATCGATGGTTTGCTCTTTCCACTTGGTTAACCTTCATGGTTTCTATTCGTTCGTTTTCTTTCCTCGTACTAATCCGTTTCCTTTCAGGTTTATATTAACAATAATATATTCTGTTTTAGCTTTTAGGTTTCTTAAGATTCTCAAGTTTCCTCAAGATTTCATTTGGGACACATCAATGGACCAGGCGAGATGCGTGAGTTAGATCTAAGTAGACCTAAGTCGTGATAAGATAGATACCTAGACTAAGTTCCATGTGCGTGCTATCTGTATAAAGGTAAGCTACCTAACTTGGAGCGAGTATATACATTTCATATCTTTCCTCCTTTATACCTCTCGTTACCAAATAGAACATAATTGTTCTCGCGATAATCGCGATTGTGCTTAACTACCGACTAGCCTGCGCGACGTACTCCCCTGTACATGTTCTGGACTCGATGCGGGGGTCCAGCACCCTGGTCGTACGCGACTGGGGCATGGGCCTGCAGCTGGACGGGCATAGTGTCTACGGTCAGACCACTTGGGATGATTAAGTTCTACCCCTTGGGGCAGGGACACGAAGTGTCTGTCTGGCTTGCAAGGCCCCGCTGGACCCTCGCATCGACTCTGGAAGTTTCACTGGTTCGGGGACTAACCTTGGTCCACGTGTAAGTCTTGGCGAGTACGGCAGTGACTGGACTTGAGCTAGGCCCGATCGGAAGGATGCCGAGGCATGAAGTTGTCATGTACACGAGAGTATGTCTCGTAGGCTAGTCGGTTTTTCGAATAATCGCGATCTTGTTCGGGCGCGTCGCGATTTTTCACTTGCTCGCGTCTTTAACATTTCATTCCCTAGTTGTATCTCTATTTAACTATCTTAGTGTTGCGAAAGTAGAGTTGTAGTATACCGAATCGATACCCCTTTTGTAAGACACGAAATAAAATAAAGTGTCAGTAGAGTCACTTTAATTTAGTTCGCTCCAAGTTAGGTTAGGTTACCTTTGATACGAACAGCACCAGTAGGCTGCGCCACTAGGGCGCATGTCCGGGTCTCGATGCGTAGCCACCTCCACGTGGTGAGACCTGGTAATCGGTATCGTTTCCCAAAAATAATTTTTGGGAAACGATATCAAGCTAAGAGCTACGCACAAAGTTTAGGATATTTTCTATCTGGTAAATTTTCAAAATTATAGTTGTACTTTGAAAATAGAGAATAGTAAATATCTATAGAAGTAATACTTACATTAAGATGAATTAAGGTAAATATAATAAATTCTGCCAGCTTGCGACCATATTTAATATTATGTTTTCCTGATAGAAAATCGCAAATTTGGTAGCTGGATAAATGTAAACGCTGAAAAATTTGAAGGCCCAAAATTTTTGGCAAGTAACGTCATTTCTTGCAATTCTGTCGCCAATCAACCTTCTCTTATGTTATATATTCCTAATACAAAATCACCAAATTAGTAACAAATTTCACGCCAAGTCTGCAAAAGCATTGTTTAAAGAATTCTTGGAAATGACATTTCTTGGAATTCTGTACACGATCAACCTCCTCTTATGTTATGTTCGCCTAATGCAAAATCACAAAATTGCCTAAAACCTTTTCGACGAGGCTCCAAAGGTACTGTCCAAGAAATTCTTGGAAATGATGTCATTTCTTGAAATTCGTAGGCCTGGTTGTAAAAAGACAATATTCTGTTGAAATAAACGGACACATGCAACAGGAGAAAAATATTGGATTCGTGGAATATGACCAGAACAGCGCCATTAGATGCCAAGAATTGTTTTTTATAGTAAGAAAAAATTGAAACAGTAATAGAAATATATAAGGTATAGGACACATAAGATAGAAATATTCGATGGTCAAATAAAGATCCAGAAGGAGCAGATGCTTTAGACGAATAAAAGGAAATATAATTAATTTAGGTAATATCCTCTTAATAGCAACAAGATATATAGAATACAGTGAGATTGAAAGGTATATTATATTCCTGATCTGTATAAATATTAATATCAGTGATGAAAGTCACTGATCGCTGCTAATCTGTTAAGTTTCAGACTGATAGAGCTAAGGTACATAAAGAAAAGAAAGAAGTTCTAATGAAAGCAGTGAGAAGAGGAAATGTATACTATGTAGAATCAAGAAACAGAAAAGAGGCAGCGTATATCAACAGAGGTAACAGAGAAAGATGTGTGGCATTGACATGCAAATATAAGGATCTTTGAAGAGATGGAGAATGAAGAATTCGTAATAGTTCTCAAAGGTAAAGCTAAATTGAATACAGAGGGTGAATGTTGCTTTAAGGCAAAAATTTGTAGAAACACACATAGGAACTTGGAAACTATAAAAGCATCAGGAATAATGGGGCTGTGACACATGAATTTGATTGGACCAGTGAAGCTAATATCAAAAAGAGGTAAAAGGTACATCTTACCTATTCATGATTATTTGAAAGTGATTATTGGTCATGCTGATATAGGAAAAGTGTCAGATAGCTAAGGAAATAAAAATATTGGTAACATTTCAAGAAAACTAATCTGTGAAGAAGCTGAAAAGTACTTATATGCTTAGACAATAGAAGTGAGTTTGTCAGACAAGACCTCCAGGTTTGGTTAAATCAAAAAGAAACAAAACATGATTAGGAAATAAAACATGATTTTAGTCCAGCAAGGGCACTACAGTGTAATGGGGTTGCTGAGAGGAAGAACAAATCCACCATAATTCAAAGAATATTGAGACTTATTAGGGAAATTCAATTGAAAACTTATGTCTCGCTAGACATCTCATTTGCAGTAGAATGTTTGTTATAGTTTAACCATGATCTTAAAATGATGGACATGAATAGACTGAAGGGAATATTAAGATATTTGAGGATGTGTATTGTCTTGAATTTGGAAAAGGAACAGAAACCAATGAAATGTGTTGTGCGAATATATAGACTGATATGTGAAGTTCTACTGAAAAAGGAGGTGACAAACATTGTGATGTGTAACAGATTGATTGCGATAAATGTAGAAAATTAAATCTAAGCTCCTACATAGAAAAATGTTGTTATATAGGAGATGTAAAAACTAAGAACTTGCAAATTTGTTAAAAAATGTAAAATACTTTATGGGGGTGTTAAGAGAATAAAAAGGAGAGAGGAGAATGTGTGACAATTATTTATATTGTTTTATTGTTTTATTTCTTCCACCCAACATGGCATAGGTTAGGTAAACTCTTTTATTAAAAGTACTATTTAATCAATCTCAATTTTAATAGTAACATTTCACGTTTGCCATAAGTATACTTGAAACTGAACATAAAACCATCTTATTAGCAATGGGAAAAATATTTGTAGCATTATTATAACCAACTGATACATACTTTTTTTGAACACGTCTGACTAAATTGTTTCGTTGAAGAAGTAGTTTTAACCACTTATACATTAGAAACTAATGTTCTCAAGAAACATTGTCAATAAAGGTGATCGTAATGCTCATTTACAAAATTTTGTAACTAATATATATATATATTATGTATTACTATACATTATATTTTGTCATTAATTTTATAATTATTTTTATTAATTTATAACGTTTTTGCTGTGGAAACTAAGTATTTATTAATTTGTCATTTTCGTAAGAGAAACGTATTTATATTTGCTTCAATGATATTAATAAATATAAGAAACGTTGTTTCATATTCTACATCGATACATTAGCCCATGGCCATATCAAAGACGCAGCATTTTCCCGCGAGAAAAATGCACAGATTGTCTAACGTCAGTCGTCTTCAGTTCCGCGCCAAACGAACATACCGGTAACAAATGGTGGAATAATTTTGTACGTCAAAGTTAGTGGAATAATTTTGTACGTCAAAGCGAAACATTAAAGATTTCCTCCAAACGTTTCGTAAAGTAGTGATATCGGTGATTAAAGTTTTAATTGCTACAACTGAGGAAATATATATTTAAGAACTATAACGCGACGTGTCAGGTATTAGCTCGCGATACTGCAGTTATAGGTTACGTTTCTAATATTATCGCAATATTTACGAATAAGATATAGCAAAAGTTTAAGAAATTGTGAAAAATTTACGAAGTTTAGGATTACTAACTGTGAACATTTCTTTAATGTTAATATATTACGTGTGAAAAAAGTGATTTGACATAGTGAAAATCGTATAACGATACATGCGTGAAATGAAGCAGTGTAAGTGCGGATCGTGTAATACTATCGCACAGTCCCCAACCGTCGACTGTAGTAGATTCTAGATCTTGATTGTCCAGTAATATATTTGAACATTTTTACTCTGAATAGGCAGATTGCTAACAGTTTTTCCAATTTTTCTTTAATTTTGACGTTCAATTGCGAAGTAGCTACGTATTATTGCTTATACATTCTAAACTACGATTGTGGATTAAGATATTTCATTACTCCTGCAAAGAATAGATTGTTCTCCAATCAATTCGGCAATTATTTCACGATTGAAGATGCATATATGAAATAAAGTGACGGGAAAGAAAGCTCCTGCGACATCGTGCTACACAGTTTAACTTTCTCGTCCATATTACTGCAATTAGGATTTTCGGTTAGGTTTTTTTTACATACCAGTGTAGAGTGGAATTTCCTCTAACGGGATTGATTATTTTTTTTGCGTTTCGAGCGCGCGTTTACCAAATATAGTGCCGAAAGTGTTAGTGAGTGACAGGTCGTGCTGCGCAATTAACTTTTTTGGCTTATATTTCCAAAATTAGGCTTTTGACTCCGGTTTTTTTTATTTATCAGCGTAGAGTGAATTTTTCCTTAACGGGATTGGATACTTTTTTTGCGTTTCGAGCGTGCGTTTTCCAGAAATAGTGCCGAAAGTGTTAGTGAGTGACAGGTCGTGCTGCGCAATTAACTTTTTTGGCTTATATTTCCAAAATTAGGCTTTTGACTCCGGTTTTTTTTATTTATCAGCGTAGAGTGAATTTTTCCTTAACGGGATTGGATACTTTTTTTGCGTTTCGAGCGTGAGTTTTCCAGAAATAGTGCCGAAAGTGTTAGTGGGTGACAGGTCGTGATGCGCAATTACCTTTTTTGGCTTATATTTCCAAAATTAGACTTTTGACTCCAGTTTTTTTTATTTATCAGCG
>NW_016908756.1:374416-390965 GCF_001483705.2 Eufriesea mexicana | reverse complement strand
GTGCGTTTTCCAGAAATAGTGCCGAAAGTGTTAGTGGGTGACAGGTCGTGCTGCGCAATTAACTTTTTTGGCTTATATTTCCAAAATTAGGCTTTTGACTCCAGTTTTTTTTATTTATCAGCGCAGAGTGAATTTTTCCTTAACGGGATTGGATACCTTTTTTGCGTTTCGAGCGTGCGTTTTCCAAAAATAGTGCCGAAAGTGTTAGTGGGTGACAGGTCGTGCTGCGCAATTAACTTTTTTGGCTTATATTTACAAAATTAGGCCTTTGACTGCGGTTTTTTTTATTTATCAGCGTAGAGTGAATTTTTCCTTAACGGGATTGGATACCTTTTTTGTATTTCGAGCGTGCGTTTTCCAAAAATAGTGCCGAAAGTGTTAGTGGGTGACAGGTCGTGCTGCGCAGTTTACTTTTTTGGCTTATATTTCCAAATTTAGGCTTTCGAGTCCGTTTTTTTTATTTATGAGTGTAGAGTGATTTTTTCCTTAACGGGATTGGATGTTCTCTTCGGTTTCCTGCGTGCCTGCATCACGCAATGGAATGTAAGTCTTCGTATTAGCATAACCATCAGTTTCATGGTTTAAGTAAAATAGTAAATCAACAGGCCACATGGTTAAGTGCTGAAAATAAGAGTGGAGAATAAAATTGGAAATATCGGTACATGAAAGGATGGAGATCACTTTAATTTAGTTCGCTCTAAGTTAGATTAGGCTATCTCTGATACGAATAGCACCAGTAGGCTGCGCCACTAGGGCGCATGTGGGTCTCCATGCGTAGCCACCTCCTCGTGGTGAGACCTGGTAATTGGTATCGTTTTCCAAAGAATAATTTTCTGAAAACGATACCAAGCTAAGAGCTACGCACAAAGTTTAAGATATTTTCTATGTTTTGTAAATTTTCGATCTTTTAGTTAAACATTTGACGATTTTTGAGGCTGTGAGAGGTAAATGGATGGAATTCTTGGCAATGACGTCATTCAAAGGCATTTATAGTTCATAAAAATGTATAAATAATTCAATTCGTTATTAATAATAAATTGTTCATAGTGTAAATTTATAATATAAGAAAGGAATTAATTCATTGGTTATTACTTCAACAATATCCAACTAATGTTTAAATGTACCTATAATTTGTAAAAGTGTAAAAATTATTACACTTATTTCTGACAACAAATTGGTCACAACGTAAATTTATAATACAAGTGGAATAATTATAGAATTATAGGCTATTACTAGTATATATAACGTATTTGCGTGAGAATGTATCTATAATTAGTAAAAAGTTAATAAATTGCTACATTTATTGTTAATAACACATGTTTTTCAACGTATATTAACGATAAAAGTAAAAAAAGTTAATATATTATTAGCTACTACTTAAACAAACAACGTATTTGTGTTAAAATGTATTCACAACTTACAAAAAGCTAATAAATTGATAAATTCATTGTCAATAGCAAATTAAAATTGTTGTTAACAAATAGTTTGTAACGTATATTAAAGACAAAAGTCAAAAAAGTTAATAAATTATTAGTTATTACAGCGGAAAAGTAACTTTTAAAGGAATCGGTAGAGTTCGGAAATTTTCGCCGATCTTCGGCCGCCTGCCGCTATATAAGGGGCCCGCGAGGAGGCTCGAGCCAGTTGTCGTTTCGACTTCGGAAGGTCCGCGTTAATATTTTTTTTTTCTGTTTCAGGTTTTAATTATTTCTTCTTTCAGATTCTATTTCTTTAATTCTAGATTTCATTGTTTGTGCATTCAAGTGTTTTGTACACTATGCGAATGCTTCGTCGTTGTTTTATTTGTATATCATCGTTGGCTAGATCAATGGCTATTCAGTAACCATTGTCCACTCTCTTGAATAATTTAATAATAATTCCTTCCTTCAGGTACTAATTATTTTTTGTTTCAGGTTTTAATTATCTTTCTTTTTTCAGATTCTATTTCTTTTATTCTAGTTATCATTGTTTGTGCATTCGAGTATTTTTTACAATATTCGAATGCTTCGTCGTTGGTTTATTTATATACCATCGTTGGCTAGTTCAATGGCTATTCAGTGGCCATTGTCAACTCTCTTAAATAATTTAACAATAATTTCTTTTTTCAGGTTCTAATTATTTTTTTCCTTTCAGATTTTATTTCTTTCATTCTATTTGTCTCTTTGTTTCAGCATTCGAGTATTTCGTACAATATTCGAATGCTTCGTCGTTGGTTTACTTATGTCTCATCGTTGGCTATATCTTTCCTTTCACAAATTTTACGACTTCCGTTCGATTTGTTTTCGTTAGAGCGTTCGAGTATTTCGTATAATACTCGAGCGCTTCCTCGTTGGTATGTTTATATCTCACCGTTGGAATGTTTCTGTCTCGTAGTTATGTTGCTCAGGTCTCGTCGTTGGCTTGCTCGTTCCATTTGGTTATTATCCTTGATGGTTTCCTCGTACTAATCCCTTTCCTTTCAGCTACATATTGACAATAATATATTCTGTTTTAGCTTTTAGGTTTCTGAAGACTCTGTTTGCGACACATCAATGAACGATGCGTGCGTTTACTTTTAAGTAATCATAAGATAGATCCATAGACTAAGTATCATGTGCGCGCTATCTGTACAAAGGTAAGCTACCTAACTTGGAGCGAAATTTATAAATTCTCTATCATTTTCTTATCCCCCTCGTTTAGCAAATAGAACATAATTGTTCTCGCGATAATCGCGATCGTTCGTAAGTACCGACTAGCCTACGCGACGTGCTCTCGTGTACTCGATAAGTACATGCTTCGTAAGTCATCCTCACGACTCGTCTCCGACACTCATTTCCAGTCACTGTCAATCTCGTCATGCATCGGGTTCCAGGGTGACCCCCTCGGATCAGTGCGTCTTCTGACCTCGACGGGGCGGTCCGCTGCCTAAGTCGTACGCGACTGGGGCTCGGGCACATGCTGGCTGACGGACTAGTACCATCTACGGTTAGACCACAGGGATGATTAAGTTCTACCCCGTGTGGCTGGGATGCGAAGTGTCTGTCTTGGCCGGCAACCGCCCAGCAGGGCCCTCGCGTTGACACTAGAAGTTTCATTGGTTCAGGGACTATCCTTGGTCCACGTGTAAGTCTTGGCGAGTGCGACAGTGACTGGAATTGAGCTAGGCCCGATCGGAAGGGTGCCGAGGTATGAAGTTATCTCTGTACACGGGAGTACATCGCCTAGGCTAGTCGGTCTTTCGAATAATCGCGATCTCGTTCGGGCGCGTCGCGATTTTCTATTTGCTCGCGTGTTTGATATTTCATTCCCTATTTTTATGGGAACTTGAAAATATCTTAGCGTTGCGACAGTAGAGTTTCAGTATACCGAATCGAAGTTCCCTTTGTAAGACACGAAATATAATAAAGTGTCAGTAGAGTCATTTTAACTTAATTCGCTCCAAGTTAGGTTAGGTTGCCTTTGATACGGATAGCACCAGTAGGCTGCGCCACTAGGGCGCATGTCGGGTCTCGATGCGTAGCCACCTCCACGTGGTGAGATCTGGTAATTGGTATCATTTTCCAAAGAACAACCTTTGGGACACGATACCAAGCTGAGAGCTACGCACCTAAGTTAAAATATTAGTTATAAGCTAGTTGTAAGTTAGTTATAAGTTAGTTATTATTTAGTTATAAGTTAATTTTAAGTTAGTCATTAATTACTTATAAGTTAATTATAAGTTAGACATTATTTAGTTATAAGTTAATTATAAATTACGCATAAGTCAGCAATAATTTGGTAATAAGTTTAACCTTTTGCACTCCAGAGGCACCTTTCAGTCGCTATTTGATAAAAATTCGAAGATCGGTATTAATTAATATGTCAAATTTAAGCTAATGTAACGGTGTGCGAGGTATCGAAATCCAATAATTCTACGTGCCAATTATACTATTCCTTATTTACTGCTCAATAAAATATCGTCGACTTTATAGAAAAAAATCTTCGAACTCCTACTCTTCTTTAGCCAAAAAATCGTCGAGTGCAAAGGGTTAAGATATGTCCTATATTTTGTAAATTTTCAAAGATCTCTCTTTGGAAAATGATTCCAAGCAAAGAGCTACGCTAGCATTATTACGTAAATTAAGACAATTATAACATTGTCAAGTAAACAATTGTACGTGTATACTTCTCGAGCGTGGATTCGAATTTTCCACATCGGTATACAAAGCAGAGGGTATGCAGGAAAGCAGCCGTGAATTTCCAAGGGGAAAAGTAAAGGTAGAAATCCAGAATTCTCTGGGGATTCCTCGACGCGACGAGCCGCCACTTCCTAGCGATCGGCACGGATCATGCAATATGTATGTATCGATCGGACGCAGACGCACAGGTTCGAGTAACGAACCATGGAAACGCGACTCGTTTTTACCCGATGGACGACTCGTTCCAGCCGGTCTTTTTGCCATCGTACGACGACCGGCGGCGTCGCTTGTTTACAAATTGATCGTGTCAGGGAATCAGGATTCGGAACGGAGACACCGCGCCGATTTGTCGAAACGATTCGCCACCCCCTCCTGCTCGTCGCGATTTTTTCCCTCGACACCCTTTGTCGTTAAGGTACACTCGAGGTAATGAGTGAAAATTACGAAATCTTTTTCGATATAAAAAGTTTGGGGAGAGAAGATTGTGCGCTTTGGGTTATTCCGTTATACCTTTACCATTCTTTAAACGACGAGGTGATAATGAACATTATCATGGGGACCAAAATTTAGAATTTTTCTTTTATTATTAGTACCTGAATTAAAATTTTCTGCTTATTTTAGATTAATTATAAATTACAGCTGTCAATGTTAATAATAATATTTTTCTCATTTTTTGAATAGCAAGGGAACAATGCACAGTGGGATCAAAAGAACGAAAAGAATTAAACATGTATTTAGGAACGTCCAGGTATGCATTCTAGGAACGTCCTAGGGATTTCTCTATTATAGAATCCCCCAGTCACGAAATTCAATTGACACCGAGGATTTGTGAATTAACGCGTCAGAAATGGGATGAAAAGTGGAGATCTCGGGCTCTCCACGAAAAATGACAGCGATTTGATGATTTCGCGCGATAGTCACGGTACAACCCAGTCGAGCTTTCACACGTGTCACTGAATTGCAGGATCTCACGTGGGCGGCGACACTTTTCCGTTCTCCGACCCGCGAAATATGGCCGCTCGAATTCGCGTGGCACCGCGGCCGGACACCTGGAAACTGGTTCGTGGAAACGGCGACAACGGAGTTTCGCCGATCTTTACGATAGTTCCTGTCGGAATCCGGCTAGCCTGCCGTGCAAGTACCGGTCGAAACACTCGTCTGTTACTTTCTTATTCTTCGGATTTACTACATTGTCCCGGAGCATACGTCTCTGGTGCACGTCCATTCTTCCAGTTGCGGTATTTTTACGACGAGAAATTTCGAAGGCACTCTGACTTTTTCCTCATCGGCACTTGTTGCAGGTCCAAGTCTGACAACTTCATTCGAAGGGATTCGATTTCATCGGTTGTTTCCGAGAACGAGTACCGGTGATTATGAAAGTGGCCTGACTCACACGTGCTTCGATTCTAAATATTTAAAAAATTCATAACATTCCACTTATTGTTACTGCATTTAATTCTCGTTTCCTATACGAACATATACCCCTTTATTTTCCTAAATTGAAACAAATATCCGATAATATATAATATAACACGAGGTAGAGGACACTAGAAGACTAATCTAACGCAAAAATTCCTAACCTCAATCATATCATCCTATCGACGTCGCTATAATTAAAAGCACAGACATCCATCGCACCATTCCGAAGCGTACCAACCGCCATTTTGTGAAGTACACAGTAGCCATCTTGACCAGTGCATCAACGGCCATCTTGACCACAGTAATAGCTATTTTCTCGCAGTATACGTCGTTTTTTCCACGATTCTCCGTTCGACTCTTTATTTACCGATCGACTCGTTGCACTTCATGGTGACCTGTTATAATTATTACACAATATCTTCCAAAAAAGCAAATAACGGAACGCAGAAATCCCTAACCTAAAGCCTACCGTCTAATTAACACGATCCTAATCAAAAACACAGGAATCCAACGCGCCGTTTCCGAGCGTACGAGCGGCCATATTGTCTAGTGCACCAGCGGCCATCTTGACCAGTGCACCAACGGCCATCTTGACCACAGTACCAGCTATTTTCTCGCGGTATGCATTGCTTTCTCCACGATTCTCCGTTTGAATCTTCATTTATCAATCGACTCGTTACGCGTCGCGATAACCTGTTACAATTATTATCACTATCCTCAATCACTATCCTCTGAAAACGTAAGTAACTTAATGCAAAAATTCCTAATCTCAAGCCTACCATCCAATTAACGCCACCCAAATCAAAACACGGGAGTCCAACGCACCGTTTCCGAGCGTGCGGGCGGCCATATTGTCTAGTGCACAGCGGCCATCTTGACCAGTGCACCATCTTGACCACAGTACCAGCTATTTTCTCGCGGTATGCATTGCTTTCTCTACGATTCTCCGTTTGAATCTTCATTTACCAATCGACTCGTTACGCGTCACGATGAACTGTTACAATTATTATTACTATCCTCAATTACTATCATCTGAAAACGCAAGTAACTTAATGCAAAAATTCCTAATCTCAAGCCTACCATCCAATTAACGCCACCCAAATCAAAAACACGGGAGTCCAACGCACCGTTTCCGAGCGTGCGGGCGGCCATCTTGTCCAGCGCACCATTTTCCCGCGGCGCGCGCCGTCCACGCATGCGCGCCGCTTTCTCCGCGATTCACCGCTCGAATCTTTATCGGCGGTGACATTAAAACACGTCGGATCGCACCTCCGCTCTCTCGAGCGAAGGCTCGCGCGTCGAACGGCTCTCGACGAGGTTTCCGTGACGGGGCCCGCGACGCTCGAATCTTGGCGCCATCGCTCTTATTGTCCCATTAAACGCTCCGTGGAACGGAGTTTAAATTTCGCGGCCTTCGTGCCGGCCCGTTGCCGCGCACGCGCGATCCGGCAGATAATTAAGCTTTCTCTGACTTATTTCGCCAGCCGGCGATTTCGATTTCTGCATACGAGCCGCGTCGAGCGTTGCATGTTTATTGGCACTTATTTACCGAACGCCTGTTGCAGCCGCATAGCGGGACACAGTTGTTAAGCGGGCTCGCGTTAAAATATGGCGAAGATACAGGGATCTCTCGTAGTGGAAAGTTCAGTGAATATCTCGGCTGGAAAGATACACGAGTTCCTACACCGTCCATTTCGATAATTGAATCCCGATATCCTGTTTGTCCGCGGCTATCGCCACTGTCACTGGCATATGCGATGGTAATTATGAGAGTGGTCTAAGTTCCAAATGTCGAAGCCTTTACACCAAACGAATTTTCATTGGAAAATTGTCCGAAGATGAGTTATAATCTATGTATACTGAAATTATATTATATAACGTGTTTTAACGTGTGCAGAATATTTGCAATGCTGTTACGAATAAAATTAGGTATACGGTGGCTAATTAAAATTAAGTAATTTTACAATGCACAGTTAAGTGCATTTGTATTTTTTGATATTACAGTTCATCTTTTAACCCTTTGCACTTGGTGATTTTTTCGTTACAGAAAGATAGTAATTCGAAGACTTTCTGTCACAAAGTCGGCGATATTTTTAAAACGGTAAATAAGAAATTGTATGCAAATTAAGACGTAAAATTATTTTACTTCCATATTCTACGCATCGTTGGATAATTGTAAGTTTGATATATTAATTAACATCCATCTTTAGAATTTGATTAAATGGTTAATACTCAATAAAGGGTGTCCCAAAATTCACGCAAAATTTCAATTTTGCATCACTTGTGCGATAAAATATTGTCGACGAAGGAAAAATACAGTGTGACAGCTGACATATCAGGGTTATTACAAAAACAACGCTACACGAAGAAGCAACGCGTCTTCATTGTCGAACAATATTTACAATTTTTAATTAAAAACCTGTAATTTCTATCAAAATTACTTCTTACATGAATTTTGGGACACCCTACTCTTCGTATGTTATACTTAAAAATATTAAAACAGAAAATAAGAACAGTTATTTATAGAGTCCTTCGTTGCGTCAAAATAAATGGCACACCCTGTATACCAAATTCGTTCACGATTGTTTCACAATTACCCGTGACAGTTTTCACGGCAGGAAGAAAATTATTTTACATTTCGAGATAGTTTTTACACGAGAATATCGGTGCAAAGGAGACAAGAGTTTCGGGAGGAGGGAAACAAATGCTTTTACTCCACTTGTTCGTTACTCGATAAAACGTCGCGGAAACGATAAAGGTGACACGATGAATTATACACTGGGACGCGCTGTGCATCGTGCTCGACAAAGACGCAGCAGTGTATCCTGGTTGTCAAGGCAGCCTATACATGCGATAATATACTGGCGAATGCTCTTTTGTACGTTAATGTGCGACGGGTATCCTGATTTATTTAAAAGCGCCGCGTGTGTCGCCCGTGGAAAGTAATTACGCAAACCGAATCGCCCGCCACGATGAAAGGAATGCAGATACACAGTGAGTGAGAATAAAATCCTGCGACGTTCCATTTCTTTCTTCACAACACGAATGCTCATACGTCAGTTTTAAAATTAAACGATCACCTTAGACACTCGAGAAATTTATTATTATTCAATTTTAAATAATATCAATTACACCTAATTCGGATATTAAAAAAAATTCGAATCTTGCTGTTGAAAAATGGTATCTTAAATTTTGTTATTCCTATTTTGAATTGTACACAAGACTCGACTTGGATTACAGAGTATCGCAGGAAAGGAAATCTTAAAACACATAGAACGTATTTTTGATTAAGTAGAAATACGAATTACATTCACGAAATATCGCGAAGAAGAAAATCACAGGGATGGAAACCAAAATGATATTAATACCGAAGAAAATAGAAACATTGCAGCCTCAAATTTGACGTCAAAAATTCTCAAATCCTCAAAAATACCGATTGACAATTAGTAACGCAGCTTCCCCTCGCTGTAACTCGAATAAAATAACAGAATGTGACGAAAGAAAAAGAAATCACTCGTATAGTTATATTCCGCATCGTAATTATATTATGCACCCTGAAATTCGCGTAAAAATTTGCGAAAATCCATAGAAAAACGGTGTCGGGCGAAGAACGCTGGCTCCTCCCGTCGGAATGCGACGCGGAGCGAGCGCAGGGGCGGCCGGTGGTGGGGGTAGCGTCCTTGAGCGCGCAATTGATTTCTCGCGCACAATAGCGGAGGCCCGGCGGGCCGGCAGCGGCGCGTAAGGAATTCTGCTCGCCCACGTGGCCGCTCTGAGCCCCGTCCTCGCTTTCGATTTCCTCTGGAACGCTCTCGGTTTCGCCGGCTCGTCGGCGGCGAAAAAAGGAGCCGGGAAAAAAGAAAGGGAAAAAGAGGGAGCCGCGAACGGTATATCAATGGGACAGCGATGATCGAAACGAGATAAATCGCGGCGGCTGCGCGGAGCGCGTAGCCCAGGTTTGATCGTGCGATGCGGCTCGTTCTCGTGGACAGGGAAGAGGGTCAAAGGACGAAAGCCACCACCGTGGGATCCCGGTGCGAGATAAACACCGGCTCGGGGAGCGAGCAAATCGGGAAGGAAGGAGAGCCGGTCTCCGGTTCCCCGTCCGGTTTCTAATGCCAGTCTTCCAGGAACCCGTGGATCGTCGAGAGATCGTTCGAATATATGAATGTCTTATGAGGGAAGTACACGGTGCAAGGGGGGAGACGAAGGGGAGGAGGAGCGCGACGAGCTGGAAAAGTAGCGAACAATTCCAGGCTCCCCCTTAGGGGAGCAGATTCGAATCTTCGTGAAATATTTTACACGGAAACGGATCTGCTCCTTGAATTTATCTCCGCCCTTTGTTCTTCCTCGGGAATTTTTCACTGATCGATGCTACCCCAAATGAAGACAGGCCTGTAGACATAGACCTAAGTCTTTATACTGAACAGTGACGTTGGGTGACCAACGATTTGTTGAATCTTAGTGATTAACACTAGACTTGACGGAAGGGTTGCTCCAATTATATCATGGTAACAGATTTAGTTAATTTATATCAAGACTGTTAATATAATATATAATTGTTTCTAAATTAAACTAATCGATAAAGAAAAAAAGGCACGTGGTTTCCTTTACCTGTCAATTTGACAGGTGTCCTTCGAAATAGGTATACAGATAGCGCCCGTAAACCTAGTGTTAAAGGGACCTAGCTGATGGTGGCTAGGTCTGAGTTCGAAACATTTTATTTATTTTTAACTTGACTAATATTTTTAATTTACCAATTCGTCATCTTTATCATCCAAAAGCTAAGAATATAAAAGCATTTGTGAAAATTGTACAGAGTCAGTTCTTTCTCCGTCAATTTATAGTACATTATTACACTTTCTGACAGGGCCTACTTGTAGAACTCGTATTGCAAATAGAAGTGTTCTCAAGTACATCAGATTAAACGGTTCTATAACCTTCTTCATCCAGGATCGAACAGTAATACATCGTTTGAAGAGAGAATTTATTGGATCAGGATGAAAAGTAGAGGTAGGTTCTTCTAAAAGTCTCTGTCAGATGAAAAGATTCGAATTTTTGGGAAATATTTTAATTGTTTCTTAGAATAATCACAGAAGGGTATCATTTGCTAGCCAAGCTGAAGATCCACCAGACACTTTACTCAACCCGAGGAATTCTTTTCTAATAGGGGTAGCCTAAACTAAGACAGGCTTCCAAGACAAGTTCCCTTCCACTAGTAATGCTTCCTCCCCTGAAGAAATTCATCAGATCGTGCTTCAGAACTGACGAACGACTGCACAGTCCCAGATCCGAATCTTCCAAAATACTATACAGGAAGACAAATCTATCACGCACCGTTTGATCTATGATAATTCTAGGTAATTCTAGAGGCTGAAGTTTCGGGTATTTTAATAGCTGCTGCAACCGATTAGAGAAAGGGAATCGGTGTCCGTGATAAGATCAAGCTGACAAACCAGAGGGATTCTTTTCTAATATAGGTACCCCGAAAGCAGAAAGGTCTGTGAGTTTTCCTGGAATGGTAAGGCTTCGTTAGACTGGATCAGGCTGCGAGAAAATTCCTGCGCGATCTACGATCCACGGGGTATTGTCTGCGCCTAATTAGAGAATCCAGCTGCGAGGCCCGAACACCGAGGCCAAACCCTAAGTAGAGGCGTACCGCTTAACGATCTAACGAAAATGTTCCGTGGCTGATCGTATCCGACGGCGTGTCTCCGTTTCCTCGCGTTTCTCACGAGGCTCGTGCAGAAATCGAGGGCCCGAGTTGCCACGAAATCGGTCAGGGAAACTAGTGCAGCAGAGCCATGGAACGGTGACACGACGAAGACGACTATCGACGCCGACGACAACCGGTGAGACGACGAGAACCGTGCAGCCTGGCCGCGCTATCGGCGTGACGATCCCATAATAGTGCCACGGCCTCGTGGCTCGCCTATACACGGTGACTCTACGAGTACCGACCACGTCGATGCTGAACGAAACGTGTCACAGGGAGACACAGGTCTCTCGTAGATCTAGATTCTATCTTAGACTTATGATACAGGCCTGGAAAAGATGGTTCCGAGTACTCGACGGTCCCGCTTGAGTTGTAGATGGCGCTGCTTTGTTATGGGAGATCCGAACTGGAAGACAGGTCTAAGTTGACACGTTTCAGTGTAAATTTCGAAGGAACCTAAGCCTATATGAACTTAAGAATAACTAAAAATATAAATTGGTTTCAAGAATCATTTGGAGGGGATACTTTCTGTATATTTTCAATAAATCAAAATACTAATTTAGTGGTTTCCGATCTTCTCAGAAATTCGGAAATCGTTAGATTCGATGAGTGAAATTAAACCCAAACTTCACTACACACATGGTGAACCAAAGATACCTGTACCTTCTGAAGAAATATCTGAAGATTCCAAAGCCTGTCATTTTTTAACAATTCAACTACTAACTAGGTAGATTTCGGTCATTCCAAAAGACTGTCAAACTCCATCAAACATGGTGAACCAAAGATCCCTGTCCCTTCTGAAGAAATATCTGAAGATTCCAAAGCCTGTCATTTTTTAACAATTCAACTACTAACTAGGTAGATTTCGGTCATTCCAAAAGACTGTCAAACTCCATCAAACATGGTGAACCAAAGATCCCTGTCCCTTCTGAAGAAATATCTGAAGATTCCAAAGCCTGTCATTTTTTAACAATTCAACTACTAACTAGGTAGATTTCGGTCATTCCAAAAGACTGTCAAACTCCATCAAACATGGTGAACCAAAGATCCCTGTCCCTTCTGAAGAAATATCTGAAGATTCCAAAGCCTGTCATTTTTTAACAATTCAACTACTAACTAGGTAGATTTCGGTCATTCCAAAAGACTGTCAAACTCCATCAAACATGGTGAACCAAAGATCCCTGTCCCTTCTGAAGAAATATCTGAAGATTCCAAAGCCTGTCATTTTTTAACAATTCAACTACTAACTAGGTAGATTTCGGTCATTCCAAAAGACTGTCAAACTCCATCAAACATGGTGAACCAAAGATCCCTGTCCCTTCTGAAGAAATATCTGAAGATTCCAAAGCCTGTCATTTTTTAACAATTCAACTACTAACTAGGTAGATTTCGGTCATTCCAAAAGACTGTCAAACTCCATCAAACATGGTGAACCAAAGATCCCTGTCCCTTCTGAAGAAATATCTGAAGATTCCAAAGCCTGTCATTTTTTAACAATTCAACTACTAACTAGGTAGATTTCGGTCATTCCAAAAGACTGTCAAACTCCATCAAACATGGTGAACCAAAGATCCCTGTCCCTTCTGAAGAAATATCTGAAGATTCCAAAGCCTGTCATTTTTTAACAATTCAACTACTAACTAGGTAGATTTCGGTCATTCCAAAAGACTGTCAAACTCCATCAAACATGGTGAACCAAAGATCCCTGTCCCTTCTGAAGAAATATCTGAAGATTCCAAAGCCTGTCATTTTTTAACAATTCAACTACTAACTAGGTAGATTTCGGTCATTCCAAAAGACTGTCAAACTCCATCAAACATGGTGAACCAAAGATCCCTGTCCCTTCTGAAGAAATATCTGAAGATTCCAAAGCCTGTCATTTTTTAACAATTCAACTACTAACTAGGTAGATTTCGGTCATTCCAAAAGACTGTCAAACTCCATCAAACATGGTGAACCAAAGATCCCTGTCCCTTCTGAAGAAATATCTGAAGATTCCAAAGCCTGTCATTTTTTAACAATTCAACTACTAACTAGGTAGATTTCGGTCATTCCAAAAGACTGTCAAACTCCATCAAACATGGTGAACCAAAGATCCCTGTCCCTTCTGAAGAAATATCTGAAGATTCCAAAGCCTGTCATTTTTTAACAATTCAACTACTAACTAGGTAGATTTCGGTCATTCCAAAAGACTGTCAAACTCCATCAAACATGGTGAACCAAAGATCCCTGTCCCTTCTGAAGAAATATCTGAAGATTCCAAAGCCTGTCATTTTTTAACAATTCAACTACTAACTAGGTAGATTTCGGTCATTCCAAAAGACTGTCAAACTCCATCAAACATGGTGAATCAAAGAACCCTGTCTCTTCTGAAGAAATATCTGAAGATTCCAAAGCCTGTCACTTCCAATCAATTCAACTACAAACTTGCAGACATTCTGAAACATCATAAGACAAAGTCAAACTCAAACTCCATTGCACATGGTGTACCAAAGCACCCTGTCTCTTCTGAAGAAATATCTGAAGACTCTAAACTCTGTCACTTCCGATTAATTCAATTAATTAACTCGCTGACTTCTCAACATCCCAAAACTCTATAAATATTAAGATTCTGATCATTGCAAAACATAATACAACGAAGTCCAACCCAAACTTCATCACATATGGTAAAACCAATGAACTCTGTCTCTTCTGAAGAAATATCTATAGACTCTAAACTCTGTCACTTCCGATTAATTCGATTAATTAACTCGCTGACTTCCCAACATTCCAAAGAACTCTAAATATAAATTAAATTCGTTTGAATAATAGTCGCACAGATAGTTAGGTCGGTTGGCCAATGAAAAATGGCGGAATGAGACGCAAATGGGCCCAAAGTCGGCGTGTTGTTCCGCGAGGACACCTTGTGTGTGGGAGAGCCAAGGACAGTTTAGACGGCGAGGAAAGGAGGTAGAATCGGCCACGAGGATCGGGCAGATCGGGAACCGTGCGATCGTGTGACGGGCCTCGTGTCGACCGGTCACGGTCTAAGACCCCGCCGGGACCCGGGGGACCTACCTTAGGCCGCGTTCACACCACCCTTCTATGATTCACCGCGTTCGATGAATCTCGTCGGTTTCTCCCGGCGCTCGTGCTCGCCTCCCGTTCCGAATGTGGAGCATCTGGCGAGCTGACACGACGAGCCACGGGCCCCGACACATCGCCAACCAAAACCCCGCTTTTCCCTCTCCCCGGGCTGTTTTACAAGTCTAAACCAAGCTTCGGAACATCCAACGATGAACTAACGTCTCCGATTCTCACGAAAAACTTACTTTAGGATGGACTATGGTGGTGTTGGAGAATTTTGTTTCGCTTTCTATTTTGCAGCCTGAGTGTAAAAAGTAGGCTTGTGGGAGAGCTAGTAACAGCTGACTCCTTCTAACAATTAGGACAATTTGTGGCTGCTACTGTGATGAAATTTTAAATGTGTAAATTAGGGGAGTGTAAATATATTTTTGTAGTGGGAGACGAATTATTTTGTTTCAGGTATTACTATGATTTATGCGAATTATCTTAGGCAGCCTTTGATGCCTTTGAATGGACTGAATGTTATTTTATTTAATATCCAAAAATTCTTCTTCGCAAAGCAAATGATAAGAAATGAAAAAGAAGAGATAAGTATGTATTTGATATAAAAATTAAAAATAATGTTCTTACACCTCGCCATGTTCCTTTTCCTCCCCCAATAAGACCCCACTCCTAACCTCTCATTATTCCAGCGTCCGCCAGATGGCGACTCGCACACACTAACCGCCAATTACAAATGCACACTTGCGTATACACACAAAAGACCTAAAATATCGTGAATGCTTGGAACAGTTGGCACACGAGGATCACTATTACTGCGATTTATGCGAATTATTTCAGGAAGGTATTATTTAATACATATATATATGATTTATAGATTTATTAACACTAGGACTACCGATCTTTAATGGGCACCTAACTATAACGTGCACAGATTATAGTAATTATAATAATTACGATGAATATGAGCGAATATATTGATTACAGTTCTTCCTTAATATGAGTTGATACCAATTTTATTCTTAAAGCAGGTGTATGTGTTCGGTGATTGCCAAAAGAAAAATTCTGGGACCAGTCATTTTCACCGGGTTGGTAGTTCTAGTGTTAATATACATATATTGGCAATATATAAGTGTATATTTCTTTAATATATATCTTCCAATGGACTAAATGATATTCCATTTAATATCCAAAAATTCTTTTTCACAATGCAAATGGTAAGAAATCAAATACCACGCGATTATTTATAATCTTAAAAGAAGGAATAAATATGTACTTCATATAAAACTTAAAAATAATCTTCATACACTTCACCATGTTCCTTTTCCTCCTTCAACGAGACTAGACTCCTAACCTCTCTTTATTTCAGCGTCCACCAGATGGCGACTCGCGCACACCAGCCGCGAAATATAAATGCACACTTGCGTATGCGCACAAACTAACCCCAACGTACCGCGAATGCTCGAAGCAGTTCGTCCACCAGGGTCACGTGGTACAGAAAGATGGAAGCCGTAGATCGTGGACGATTTCGAGCAGCCGGTTCCGGTGAAATCGCATGACGAGTGACATTAGCCGAGCCGTCATCTCGAGAGTCGATATTCGTCAGGAACGTGACCAATAATCCCGATACCCGGGATTCATTATCGACCTTCCAGCCGCGTGTCCCAGCTACGTGTCCCGGCCGCTCCGCGGCAGTCGTGACGATTGGCCGGAAAGCGGGGACACGCTCGCCGCCTGGCGGCGTGAACACGTACTTAAGATCACGTAGCGGACAAGTTCGAGAGCGTTTCACGACTTCAACGCTCCGCTGCGCCCGGCACACCCACGTTCCCGAGTTCCCCGGCGACCACCACGACGTCCAGCAGGTAAAGCGTGTACGTGCGCTTGCAACATCCACCGATTAGACGCCCGAGGGAACACGGGAGAATTAGCTGCCATTCGGTATGACCGGTAATCGACTTCGTGTTCCTCCAAGTGTCGGTAGGAACGGACGATTCGGTGCTCGCAGGAGAAAGGGTATTTTTCAGACGGCCACGGGTCGAGTGGGGTCGCTGGAAAACGTGTGCAACGGGGATTCCAAAGATTTCGAAAATGGTACCCGATCCCGAGATTTAGACTTTCTTATTTTTTTATTAGAAATGGAAGAGTATTTTTGAAATGTCCATAGACGGAGTAGGATTGGTGGGAAACG
>NW_016908756.1:357267-374348 GCF_001483705.2 Eufriesea mexicana | reverse complement strand
TCGGAAGAGGAATAGGGGTATTTCTGAGACGTCCATATGTTGACTGGAGTCGTTGGAAAACGTACGCAATGGAGAGTCCAAAAATTTCGAAAATGGTACCCGATCCTGAGATTTTTACTCTTTTATTTTTTAGGTGGAGAAGAAAGGGTATTTTTCAAACGTCCATATGTTGCCTAGGGTCACTGGAAAACGTGTGCAATGGCGATTAAAAAGATTTTAAAAATGGCACAGAGACATCCCAAGATTTCTCAAGATTTTTTATTTTTTTGTTCTTTTATTCAAGGAGGAAGGGTATTTTTGAGACAACCATAGGTCGAGTAGAGTCGGTGAAAAACGCGTATGACGAGAATTGGAAAAATTTCGACAATGGTATCCACAAGCTTGAAATTTTTATTACTTTTTCTTTTAGAGGGGGGCATTTATTAATTTTAACAAACATTTAATGACCAGGTGTTGAATTTCTCGTATGAATAAAAAGAATAGTGACGTCGCAGATAGTAAATAAACAATATTCGAATACTCGAAAGAATCTAAGTCTACATAACCTCAAAAACATCTCAAAAATAAAAATTCGACTGAAAAATCATATTTCAATAATCTACTCGATACTTTTCAAGAACCAAAGGCTATAAAAATTCAAAAATAACTGGAAAATAAAAATTCGTTGGAAAAATCACATTTCCCTAACCATTTCGCTATATTGCAATACTCATCTAGGCCTCGGTAGTGCAGGATATTCGGTTCGATAACCGATTACAACGAAGAAAAATTCGAGTGAAAAGCCGCAGATAAGAGGATGAAATGTCAGGGACGTAAGATGGCGTTTTGAAAGAGCGAGAAATCGGTTTCCGTGGAATTCGACTCGGCGAGGGCACGCGGAATGGCGCGGCTGAAAAACGCTGAACGGCTGATATCGAGGCTGTAATAAACACGTTATCGCGACGGAGAGGATTCCTGTTTCAATCCTGTTGTCTTTCCAGGAGTGTACACGCGGCGAGCGGAGATCCCGAGGAGTATTATCATTTATCTACGTCCCGATGGCACGACATTTATCTGACGCAGGAGGGATATACCCGTGAGAATGCATCCCGCTGCATCGACCACGCGTAACTTTGCTACGGTATCGGCGGACATCTTTGAACCTCGCCACGGTTCGACCCCCGTTTCTTTATTTCCATCGTGAATTTAGATTCTAGGATTTTAGGATAAACAACGTCGTTGCAAGAATTTTTGTGTTAATTGTCAGTTCAAAAATTATGATTGCAAGATGATATTTGGGGGAAAAAAAATTTGGAATTTACAGCTGTATTATGGGTGTGAAAGGAGTATAGTAATTTCGTAAAATAGAAATTTCTGCAAACTAAAATTTAGTATTTATATCTGTATCACAGATTGGTACAGTCGTTCCAAAAATTAAATCACGAAATATTCGATCCTCGTTTATTTATTTCTACCGTAAATTTAAATTCCAAAATTTTTAAATTATTGATTATTTAACATCAAAAATAAAAAATCGTCTTTTGAAGAATTTCTATTCTTTCGCAAAATTAAGAAAATGTCCAAAAATAATTTTAAACGAAAATAAAAAATTCTCGAAAAATGAAATCGGCCTTCTTTAATTTTCACGTGAATTTAAATTCCAAAATTTCGATACTCGTGATTCTTTAATACCCCCCATCAAAGACCGTGTTTCGAAGAATTTATTGACGAGAATTGGAAAAATTTCGACAATGGTATCCACAAGCTTGAAATTTTTATTACTTTTTCTTTTAGAGGGGGGCATTTATTAATTTTAACAAACATTTAATGACCAGGTGTTGAATTTCTCGTATGAATAAAAAGAATAGTGACGTCGCAGATAGTAAATAAACAATATTCGAATACTCGAAAGAATCTAAGTCTACATAACCTCAAAAACATCTCAAAAATAAAAATTCGACTGAAAAATCATATTTCAATAATCTACTCGATACTTTTCAAGAACCAAAGGCTATAAAAATTCAAAAATAACTGGAAAATAAAAATTCGTTGGAAAAATCACATTTCCCTAACCATTTCGCTATATTGCAATACTCATCTAGGCCTCGGTAGTGCAGGATATTCGGTTCGATAACCGATTACAACGAAGAAAAATTCGAGTGAAAAGCCGCAGATAAGAGGATGAAATGTCAGGGACGTAAGATGGCGTTTTGAAAGAGCGAGAAATCGGTTTCCGTGGAATTCGACTCGGCGAGGGCACGCGGAATGGCGCGGCTGAAAAACGCTGAACGGCTGATATCGAGGCTGTAATAAACACGTTATCGCGACGGAGAGGATTCCTGTTTCAATCCTGTTGTCTTTCCAGGAGTGTACACGCGGCGAGCGGAGATCCCGAGGAGTATTATCATTTATCTACGTCCCGATGGCACGACATTTATCTGACGCAGGAGGGATATACCCGTGAGAATGCATCCCGCTGCATCGACCACGCGTAACTTTGCTACGGTATCGGCGGACATCTTTGAACCTCGCCACGGTTCGACCCCCGTTTCTTTATTTCCATCGTGAATTTAGATTCTAGGATTTTAGGATAAACAACGTCGTTGCAAGAATTTTTGTGTTAATTGTCAGTTCAAAAATTATGATTGCAAGATGATATTTGGGGGAAAAAAAATTTGGAATTTACAGCTGTATTATGGGTGTGAAAGGAGTATAGTAATTTCGTAAAATAGAAATTTCTGCAAACTAAAATTTAGTATTTATATCTGTATCACAGATTGGTACAGTCGTTCCAAAAATTAAATCACGAAATATTCGATCCTCGTTTATTTATTTCTACCGTAAATTTAAATTCCAAAATTTTTAAATTATTGATTATTTAACATCAAAAATAAAAAATCGTCTTTTGAAGAATTTCTATTCTTTCGCAAAATTAAGAAAATGTCCAAAAATAATTTTAAACGAAAATAAAAAATTCTCGAAAAATGAAATCGGCCTTCTTTAATTTTCACGTGAATTTAAATTCCAAAATTTCGATACTCGTGATTCTTTAATACCCCCCATCAAAGACCGTGTTTCGAAGAATTTATATTCTTTCATGAAATTAAGAAACTGTCCAAAAATAATTCTGAACGAAAATAAAAAATTCTCGGGAAAATGAAATTCCATGGCAGATCGGTATAGTCATTTCGCAAATATTTTCCTGCAAGTCGTTACTCAGTTGCGCAAAGTCACATGAACAAACGTCTCATTAATCTTCATTATGTTGCTATAATTATGACATCTATATATGCAATATCTCGTTATTCCGAAAGCATCGGTCATTTGGACCATCAAGCATGGAAACTTATCGATCATTCGAGCAGTTCCATCGATGAAACAAACGACCATACTTCGAGACCGAGCCTAGCAGTTCCAATCAGCAAATTCAATTCCTTTTGCGTGGCATCTTTAATCAACCAGAAGAGGCCTGCTCCAAATAGCCGGCCGCCATCGCTGTGTTCCTGTTAAATAGACAGCTGAACATATGAACACCTCGCTATACTTTCCTACCACTTAATACACGTTGGCTGAACTCATTAACTCGGCCAGAGATTTCTCTTTTACTCGGAAATTCCCGTAACCATTCCCACAAAAGAACGACTCGACCCCCATTATGGCACCCCCATAGCATCTCTTCTCCAGTTTTATTTAAATACCCTACTACTCCTTTATGCACCCTTTCAAGTGGGCCTTTTGATGAATTTCTTTTTATTGTAGGAAGACCAGGAAATTTTGCAAAATTATTGCGCTAAATATATTTTTACTTCCTTATTTAATTTCTAATTTTCAGAAATGAGTTTTTATGGGATTTGGAATTATTACAGTAAATATTTCTGTGATTTCTTTTTATTGTAGGAAGACTAGGAAATTTTGCAAAATTATTGCACTAAATATATTTTTACTTTCTTATTTAATTTCTAATTTTCAGAAATGAGTTTTGATGGGATTTGGAATTATTACAGTAAATATTTCTGTGATTTCTTTTTATTGTAGGAAGATTAGGTAATTTTGCAAAATTATTGCATTAAATATATTTGTACTCCCTCGTTTCAGTTTTAATATTTAGAAATCAATTTTTATGGGATTTGGAATTATTACAGTAAATATTTTTGTGATTTCCTTTTATTGCAGGAAGATTAGGTAATTTTGCAAAATTATTGCATTAAATATATTTTTATTCCCTCGTTTCATTTTTAATATTTAGAAATCAATTTTTATGGGATTTGGAATTATTACAGTAAATATTTTTGTGATTTCCTTTTATTGTAGGAAGATTAGGTAATTTTGCAAAATTATTGCACTAAATATATTTTTATTCCCTTATTTAATTTTTCATATTTGGGTATAGTGTTTTATAAGATTTGGAACTATTACAGTAAATATTCTTTTGATTTTTTAATTGACTTTGCTGAGTTGGATGAAAGCTCTTAATTAATGTTCTTTTTCTTTTTTTAAGGGGTACAGATATTTGCAAAATTATTATACTAAATATATTTTTGCTCCTTCGTTCAATTTTAAATACCCAGATAGAGGCTTTCATGGAGTGTGCAATTATTACATGGAATGTTCTCTTGATTTCTCTTTTTAAAATTCCAAGATATCTGCAAAATATCTCTCTACTACCTTATTTAATCTCCCACAAATTACACATTACAGCAAATATTTTTTTATCTTTTTATCCAATTTTTACATTTCGAGCATGAAATTTTAATGAATATTTCGGGGGGTAATTTTATTTACTTTATTGGTCTTTTCAGAACGGAATGAGAACTTCTGATGACTTTGCTTTAATAACGAGAGGCAAAGACATACATAAAATTATTACACTGTGTATACGTTCCTCCTTCCTTATTTAACCTTTCGCAGTCGGATGTGAGCTTCTAATGAGATTCCTTTAACAGGCAAAAACAGCCACCAAGTTAGAACGCTAAATATCCTGCTCCCTTATTTAACTCTTCGCAGACGGATGTTAGCCTCTAGCGAGTTTCCTCTAGTAGGCAGAAAGGCTCAAAAAATTATTACATTAAATATTCTCCTGCTCCGTTATTCAACCTCTCACAGTCAGACACCGGGTCTTCCGTGTGTTTAAAATTATTCCGCTAATTGTAGGAATTCTTCCAACTTCTTACGTCCAGTTGCCATTTTTCAACGAATTTCTTTTATATTTTAATTCTGCTGATTTATTTCTTTCATCGTATTTTGGGGTATGCACTTTTAACGAGTTGAAAATTATTATTGTTGTATTGAAAATGTTTATTAGTTGCTACCTAGAATGTATATAGGCACCCAAAAAATTATTATATTATTTACATCCAGGTATAATAATTTTCTAATGAATTTCTTTCATATTTTATATTAAATTACGAATATAAAATTATTACTAAGCCATTGGATGTTTTATAGTACGATGACAGCCTCTACTATGCTTCCTAGAAGATACATGGACCTCCAAAAAATTATTATACTACTCATATCCAGATATAATAATTTTTTAATGAATTTCTTTTATATTTTATACCAAATGACGAATTAAAAATTATCACTGACCTATTGGACGTTGTATAGGCCGATAAGAGCCTCTACTATACTTCATCTAAGTACAGACAAACACCCAAAAAATTATTATACTACTCAGATCCAGATATAATAATTTTCTAATAAATTTCATTTATATTTTATACCAAATGACGAATTCAAAATTATCACTGACCTATTGGACGTTGTATAGGCCGATAAGAGCCTCTACTATACTTCATCTAAGTACAGAAAAACACCCAAAAAATTATTATACTACTCAGATCCAGATATAATAATTTTCTAATAAATTTCTTTTATATTTTATACCGAATAACGAATTCAAAATTATCACTGATCTATTTAAGCGTCTCATAGTAAAATGAGAGTCTCTATTATGCTTCTTAGAAGGTACATGGACACCCAAAAAATGATTATACTACTTACATTCAGATATAATAATTTTCTAATGAATTTTTCTTATATATTATACCAAATAACGAGTTCAAAATTATTACTGACCTATTAAGACGTTCCATAGCACGATGACAGTCTTTACTATACTTCCTTTAATATATAAAGACACCCAAAAAATTAGGTGACCTAACTTCACGTCATCCGCCAATTCCAATAACCGCTCGCGATCAGAAGAAACGAGGAGACACAGGACCCATAGATCTCTGTGACAAAGAGCGAACCCTAGTCAATAGAGTACCGTTTACAGATCATGCTGACACATACTCCACTCACGAACCCTCTTTCCTCGACCATAAGTGTCCAAACTTTGCGTCAACCAGGAATCCTAATGATCGCTGGCGATCAAGAGACGCGAGGAGACGCGAGGAGACACAGGGAGCCGTAGATCGCAGTGACAAAGAGTAAGTGGAGTGTCGTTCGCAGATCGTGGCGGCACCTGGAAGGGCGAACCGGCGAGAGTTCTGCCTGGTGGCGGCCACGCTGGCTGCCATGGAATATGCAAAACGCCGTTCGTTACGCGGCCGCATAAAAGTCCGTCTAATGCCGCGCTCGACTGGCAGCCGTGCGCCACGGGAACGCCGTGCCTGCCCGTTGTTGGTAATTACGCGTTGCAAAACAGAGACACGACATCGCCGACCCTACGACCCCTTCCAACTCTGCTCGGAGAGCCAGCGCTGGCTTGGAAATGATCACGAGGACGCGTCAGTAGATCGACTGGCAGGTCGTGGTGTTTATTTAGATCGAGTATATCGAGATTCGTGGCTCTTGGGACGAGTTTTCGGGGTGGAGAGTGGGGTAGTTGGTCTGCAGCGACGCTAGATGGCGACACTGCTGGTGGATTGCGGCAGCACCGTCGCGCGAGTCGTACGTAGTACAGGGATTTCTCTTATGAATGATGTATTCCTAGATCAAACTAATTGGTACGTGTGTAGCCTCCATTTTATTAACCAATTATTGGAAAATAGAGTGAAAATAGATCAGTGAAGTGAAGGGTTTATGGAAGGTTAGGTCAAAAGATTTTGAATTTGCATTGTATTATAGATTGTTGGCTAAGTTTGGAAATCTAGTAAGGGATTGCACGATTTTGTACTTAACTCACTAGCGCCACCGCGATCCATAACTCCGCTGTATATATAATTGAATTATTTTCTAATGTTACTGATATAATCTCGGGATTTTTTTGTTATTACTTGTGTCATATTGTTCGTACACTATTATTAACACAAATTTATGCCTGTCAGTTGTGATCGAGACTGATGGAGAGATTAGAGCAACCATCTATATTAACAATTATAGTTTTCGAATGTAAATTTTGGATAACAGGAATTAAGTAAATATTGAATTCTTCATTAGCTCACTAGCGCCACCGTGGCTCGTAACTCCACTATATATATCGTTGAATTATTTTCTAATGTTACTGATATAATCTTGGGATTTTTTTCTTATTACTTGTGTCATATTATTTTTACAATATTATTAACACAAATTTATGTCTGTCAGTTATGATTGAGACTGGTAGTGGAATCAGAACAACCACGTATATTATAAATTATAGTTTTTGAATGTAAATGTTGGATAATAAGAACTGAGTAAATATTGAATTCTTCATTAACTCACTAGCGCCACCGTGGCCCGTAACTCCACTATATATATCGTTGAATTATTTTCTAATGTTACTGATATAATCTTGGGATCTTTTTCATCCTATGTGTGTTATATTGTTTATATAATATTATTGACATAAATTTATCTCTGTAATTGGTGTGTCTATAAAATTATACCTAAAATATACACATTGTAAAAGATGTCATATAGCGAATGGAATTTCGTAGGGGAAGAAAATTAGGCAATCGTGACTGAAAGCAGACGTTAATTATGTCTTCTAAATTGCATAAATCGATTAGAAAATACTATACTGGAATAAATCCAGTTATTCACTACTTGGTTATTGCAAGATAAGAATTCATGCTGTCAGAAATGAACAGGAAAGATCAAGGTACTCAACGATTCATCGCGATAATGTTTTTCCTTCCAGTACTTTGAAGATTGAAGGAAAAATATGAAAGTAACAATGGAGAAAGTGTCAGAGATGAAACAGGCTACCCTCGAAAGTAATGGAAGCTTTAAGTAATCCAGAAAGCTTCGCTCCATTTAGCTACTTGTTCATTTCACTGTCCCCTCTTCGCTTTCACGATCTTACCCAACTTTGCCTCTCCTTTCATGTCCCATCTAATTTTCACTGTTACTCGTTTAATATCCCTCGCTCTTCTACCACCTTTCAACCTTCTCATTCCACTCTTCCTTGCTCAACTCTTCCACTACACTTCCGTTTCCACCCCTATTATCCTCCTCCTCGAAGTAATGAAAATTTTAGCTACCTTCGGCCACCGGAGATTCCTTTCTTCCTTTTCCAAGGAAGCCTTTCTTCACCAAGTACTTGCAGCAAATAAATTGCATTACCCTGTTCTATTAATTTTATTAATATTCCTTCGAGTAGGAATAATAGTTAGGATTTCTCAGCATTCGAATAGTCAAAGGGTACACGAGTCTTTGGGAGTGTCAGAAATATCAAGATTCGAGAAGCTATACAAGATTCGCGATAACTTTTGAGAACCTGGTCCTTCACTTGGGATTAATAGAACACTTTCAAAGTCTCGCGATCAGAATTTCTGAGAAATTTAGGTTTCACCCTTTAGACTATCATCCATGAAGCAATAAGTTTCGTTTACCTAATTCTAAAAAATTATCAGAAGATCCTGACTCCTTTTTCAAGTATTGGACTTATTGAGTTAAATTTTTGAAAGTACTGTGCATCAGAGAGGTTAGGTCTGACCCTTGTTGCTATCATGCACGAAACAGCTTCCATCTATCTAATTCTAAAAAATTACTATGAGATTGTAACTCAGTTTCCAAGTATTATACTTACAGTTCAATTTTTAAAAGTACTGTGCATCAGAGAGGTTAGGCCTGACCTTTCCTGCTATCATCCACGAAACAAGTTCCATCTATCTAATTCGAAAAAATTACTATAAGAATCTAACTCAGTTTCCAAGTATTATACTTAGAGTTAAATTTCTGAAAGTACCACGGAGGCATCAAAGGGGTTAGGTTAGACCCTTCGTATTATCATCCACGAAGCAACAAGTTGCATCTAATTCCGAAGAATTACCGAGGATTCTGACTGATTTTCCAAGTACTTAGGGTTAAATTTTCGAGAGAATCGCGAGGGTTTGCTTTGACCCTTGCACCGAGCATGTACGAGGCAACAGATTTCATCTAGCAAAGAATTACTGAGCCTGCTGCAGACACGGGTCCTCCTCGGAGCGTAACCGCGGTGAGCAAGAGGGATGGGATGTTCGTTTACGGGGTTACGTGGTCACGTAGGTGGAACACGAATACACGTTGCGGTGTAATTCGAATGGAAAATTCTTTCCTCATGTTTTATTCCGAGAACGGATGGGCGGTCCGCTTTGAAATCAATTGCTAGGGACGCGTTACATACTCGCCGGACGGAGAACCAGTCTCTCCCTCTCTCTCGCTCCGCCGTGTTGATTCTATGTGAAACGTAATGAATAGAAGAGAGCAAACAGTCCGTGGAGCAGCTGAACAACGGCAGAAAGAGAAGGAGTGGACCGCCGCGATGAGACGCTGCCCTCCTCGTCGTTCTCAGCAAATGAATTCAGTCATGAATATGTATCGGCCGCTCTCATAACTGAATTCATAGCGTACCCACTCGGGATGTACGGGCTGTTCGTTCATGACGAACGGAAGTCGAGATCCTTCTTCCGTCGATTAGCTTCCGAAACGTGGCTGGAGAGGCGAGAGGCAGGGAAAATGGGCGTGGAGTTAGGGTAAGGTGAAAGGTGAGAGGAAATTAGAAGATGGGGTTCATCGAGATGTATTATACTGGTCGATGGTAATGCAGATCGTTTGAATTTCCCGCGTTCCGCGCATGCGTGACGGTACTGTTAGGTTAGGAATAAAATGGAGGCGTGCGAAGTTTCATCAGTGATGTGGTGAAAAGTGGGAGAAAATTGAATAACAGGGATAGAAAATTTCTATATGCGATACTAATACTTATTCAAATCTCCCGCGTTCAATGTGACTGTGGCGCTACCGTCGTATTAGAAACAAGATGGAGGCGTGCAAGGTCTCGATGGTGGAAGATAATTAAATAATAGAGGTTAGAGACTGGAATATTTGTAGATGTGCTGGTAAAGTTATTCAAATCTCCCGCGTTCTACGCGACTGTGGCGCTACTGTCGCATTAGAAACAAGATGGAGGCGTGCAAGGTCTGAATATCGATGAAACGAAGAGTGGAATAAAATTAAATAGCAGGAACAGGGAGGATATAAGGTTTCTTTACGTGATAGTAATAGTTGTTCAAATTTCCCACGTTCAACATGACTGTGGCGCTACTGTCGCGTTAGAAAGAAGATGGAGGCGCGCAAAGTCTCGATAATGAGAGAAAATTAAATAATAGGGGTTAGAGAGAGATGGAATATTTGTAGATGCGATGGTAAAGTTATACAAATCTCCCGCGTTCGACGTGACTGTGGCGCTACAGTCGAATTAAAAACAAGATGGAATCGTTCAGAATCTCAATACCAACAAAATAAACAATAGAAGAAAATTAAAGAAGAGGCATAGGAAGGTTAGAAGATCTGTTTATGCGATAGTAATAGTTATTCCAATCTCCCGCGTTCAATGTGACCGGTGGCGCCACTGTCGCATTAGAAGTAAGATGGCGGCGTACGAGATCTCGAAAATACAATAATCTCAATATATTAAAACTGAAGTTCATTGCTTCACGAATCGTAGAATGGTTGATGAACCTAAATCACAATTGGTTACTCGAAAAATTCAATTCTTTTCATTTCGCAGACGCGCAGAAATTTTATGGTCGCCGGATTTCGTCACGCGTAATTATCAAAATGGTAACGAGCAATGGAGTAACGGGACGCGTGGGAAGAGTGGCGCGTGAGATCGAAGGTGTTCGAGAGAGATCCCATCGAGGGCAATTGTTCAATTTAACGGCCGTAATGGGCGTTCACACGAGTCAGCGACGTTGTCTTAAGGGCTGTTAAGGCGGCTACCCAAGTGCAGTGGAACAAATTAAGGTTCGAGTGGTACCACCGGTTCGTCGTCGCTGACCGTAAGAAAGGTCCCAGCTGCTCATGGGGCGCTTATGGTCGGACGTATCTGCATCTCCTCGCACTCTACTTCTTATTTATTCCCAACCATACGTGCTTTATCCTAATCTCTTTACCTTCTTTTTCCCATACTCTCATTCTCCATTTACTTTTTATTTGTATTTATTAATTTTCTTGACCTATAACTTCTAATTTATTTATTTATTTATTATTTGCTTTTGATTCAAGTAGTTTCTAAAATTCTTATTTTTTTTCGACAGTGAATCATCTTTGTATTTAATTTCATTATTTCCTGGAATTTAGTTCATTTATCATTAGTAGTATTTGTCTATTCAATTTTATTATTTTCTGTGATTTATTTATTTATTACTCTATTCTATTCTATTAATCAATTACTACTCTATTTTTGTATTTATTTCTATTTTTCTCTGAAATTTTTAATCTCCTATTATATTTTCTGTGTGATTATAAAACATTCTTATTTCTTTCGATTATTTTTCGCGCCATTTCTTGTATATAGTTAGACACCACTGTGTCACCTTTATATTTAATTTCTCCATTTTCCTGAATTTTCTATCTACCCTTTGTTATTCATTTTTCACCCCATTTCACCTGCACTATTTTTACACATAAATACTCTATTATCCGAAATTTTTTAATCTCCCATTCTCTCTGTTTATGTACCTATTTCTGCCTTGCTCCATTTCCCAATTTTTGTCCTAGTTTTCTGTTTCACTGTCGACTTCCTCCTCCCAGCTGCCATAATTTTTCCGGTTCGTGGAAGCTATAATTCCTTCGAATTCTCTCTATTCGCCTAGTTTTCGTCGCTCGCGTATTTATACGCGAAATTACGAGGCTACGAAACTACGTTATAAATTATAACGTTATTGACTCACGTGTTGTTCCCTTAAGTCTATTCGTGCGTGGATCTTCGCATGGTACATACCTGAAACAGAGCAAAAGAAAGTATTCTTAGTAACAATGTGCGCAAGTGGCGAGTTATATATAGATATCACGATTCAAGCACGCGAATAGTCCGAGTGGTGAATGCGTATTCCTGGCCGAGTGCCACGGTTGGAAATAACGTTATGGGCAAATTGACGAGAAACAAAGTTGCTGAAGGCGTGGATAGCCAGTCGGGGATCGTGCACCGAAAATGTTACTGGCACTGCAATTTCACCAAGGTATAATCGACCATTTACACGTAGGCACCTTCAGGATTTTTAAAATGATTTATAAATTCATTTCAGCAGAAAATTTAGGAATGTGTTCGACATGCAGGGATTAAAATTGACACTTCCATTGGGAAATTGAAATGGAAAAATATATGAATCTGTTGGTTAATGTCTAATAATAATACTATAATAATAGTGCTATATAATAATTACAGTAGAATAATTATATATAATAAATATTATTAATACTGTTAATAACAATACTATATAATACTACTACTAATAATAATATTTAATAATAATACTCTTACTGTAAAATTAAAATAAAGCAATATAAAAAAAAGATAATTTTTTTAATATTCTTACTATAAAATTAAAATAAAGCAATAGGAAAAGAAAGATCATTTTTCAGGAATAATGTATGAATATATTTAACACTTAATGACTAAAATTAACTCCTCTAGAAGAAAATTAAATGAATTAATAAGAAGAAATAGAAAAGTATATAAATTTTCAACGAAAAATTTGTAATTTGTAATTTGTATAATTATTATTATTGTAATTAGTATATTTATTATTATTGTAATTTGTAATTTGTATATTTATTATCTAATATTTAACATTAATGTCCTTGCTCTAAAATTAAAATGAAGCAATAAGAAAAAAGAAACAAAATTGGAAATATATAATAATTCCCAAGGAAAAATGACGAGGAAGAAATACAGCATATAATATTTGATAATAATTCCCTTACCACAAAACTAAAATAAATTTACAAATACCTCCATCACTTATACCTCCAAATTTAACCATTTCATTAAAAAGCACAAACCAATTAAATTCAATCTGTCCAAACTACTCTAACAAACAGAAAAAGAATTTAACTAACCAATTTATTAATAAAAAAAAAAATTAAAAAATGAAATAAAAATGTATGAACTTGATTAAAATATGACAATTAAAATAAATGCAGAAAATCACCTAACCTAATGTCGAAAACGCACACTTAACTTTCAGCTTCAAGAATAAGGGATACTTCACAATGAATACCAATCCCATGAAATTCGCACTCGCTAGTAAGAACAACTTCAACCCTCTCCCATCCTCTCGACGACCTGCAGCCATTCTATGCAGGTGGCCCAGCGTTACGCAACGAGACAGTGTTGAACTGACGTGGCAGGATTGGACGAGGATTCGAAATTCGAAACTGCGATGCGTTACGCAAGCCGTGGCGCCTGGAGGACGCGACTTCCTGCTTGCGACGCGATAAACGCCGCGCGAGAATTCGTGTCCGGGCCCCTGGCAGCTTCTTGGACCCCTGCCGAGGTGTCTGGGAGGGAGAGGACCCTGGACGCCGACGCTGCGCGACGAAGAGAGGCGTTAAAGAGATGCGTCGCGACGGTTGGTCGCGTTTACGAGCTGCTCGTAAACACTGCTATGTTAAAGAGCTGGAAATTGTGGCCAAGCTTTCCAGTTTCGTCTATATGCTTCTTTGGCTACCTCGGGCACTTTCTTTTTCCTTTTTGAGGGGTGATTTGGAGTTTGGATTAGGTTTGGATGATCTAGGGGTGAGAGAGAACGAAATTAGACAGAGGTTTGGTTCTGAGCAGCGAGTTAAATGGACAGGCAAGTTCGACAGTGAGTCATTTAGGGAATAGCGATGATTGATGAACGGTAGATCACTGTGGATAATTTGAAAGTGAGTAGGAGGAGTATATCAAGTGAATTTGGTGAATGAGATGATCATTGACATTGCGTGGATCCATTATTATGAGGATCTGAGTTGTTAATCTGCTATTGTGTAATAGTAACTTGTTGATACACTTGATAGAACTTAGACTTGCTCTGCTAATGTGTAGAACTAAGTTGATGCTATATTGTTATATTGTATACTGCTAAATTTCCCCAGACTGACTTTGTGACACACTATTGTGGGGATCTAAGTTACCAATCTGTGACTATGTGGAAGTAAATTGCTAATCCATTTGGTAGGACTTGGTAGAACCAAGCTATTGATGTATTAATGTGTAGAATTATTGTGCAGAATTGATTTACTGATCTATTACTGTGAGACTTTGAACTGTTGACCAATTATTGCGTTGTAGTATTGTACAGAAATGACAGTTGCTGATTCACTATTATGGGGATCCAAGTTGCTGATCTGTTATTGTATAGTAATAAGTTGGCCATCTGTTATATTGACCATAAATGATAATTGCAGATTCACTATTATGAGAATCTCAATTGCTGATCCACTATTGTGAGAATCTCAGTTGCTGATACACTATTGCGAGAATCTCAGTTGCTGATCCACTATTATGAGAGACTTAATTGCTGATCCACTATTATGAGAATCTTAGTTACTGATCTACTATTATGAAAATCTCAGTTGATGATCCACAATTATGAGAAGCTTCGTTGCTGATACACTATTATGAAAATCTCAGTTGCTGATCCACAATTATGAGAGGTTTAGTTGCTGATACACTATTATGAGAAGCTTAATTGCTGATACACTATTATGAGAGGTTTAGTTTCTCATACACTATTATGAGAATCTATTACTGATTCACTATGATGAGAATCTTAGTTGCTGATCCAGTATGATGAGAATCCGAGTTGCTGATCGACTGTTATAAGCTTAGTTACTAATCTACTATTATGGGAAGCTTAGTTGCTGATACACTATGATGACAATCTGAGTTGCTGGTCCACTATAGTGAGAATTTCAGTTGCTAATCCACTATTATGAGAGACTTAATTGCTGATCCACAATTGTGAGAGGTTTAGTTGCTGATACACTATTATGAGAAGCTTAATTGCTGATACACTATTATGAGAGGTTTAGTTGCCGATACACTATTATGAGAAGCTTAATTGCTGATACACTATTATGAGAGGTTTAGTTTCTCATACACTATTATGAGAATCTATTGCTGGTTCACTATGGTGAGAATCTTAGTTGCTGATCCACTGTTATAAGCTGAGTTACTAATCTACTATTAAGAGAAGCTTAGTTGCTGATACACTATGATGAGAATCTGAGTTGCTGGTCCACTATAGTGGGAATCTCAGTTGCTGGTCCACTATTATGAGAATCTTAGTTACTGATTCACTATGATAGGAATTTGTATTGCTGATCCACTTCATAAAACTTGATAGAATCAAGCAATTGTTCTACTCATGTCTAGAATTAGATTGTTACTTTGCTATATTGTGCAAAACTGACTTGCTGAACTACCATTGTGATGATCTACATTGCTGATCCACTATTCTATAAAATTCTATAGAATTCTACTACTCTATAGAGTTCTATATCATAGGTCTGCTATCATACAGAATTAAGTTACAGTTCTCAATGTCTATAACAGACTTGCTAACTTACTATACAACAAAAATAATTCGTCACTATCATTACTACTCTGCAGAATCCAGTTCTCCATCTTCTATCTCACAGACAAAAGCCAGAATTTCTGACTTGCTACCGTCTCAAAGTAAATATCCATTCAGCTACTACCCAAAACTGAGTTCTCGATACACTCTCTCATAGAATACAGTTACGGCATGAAATCATGAAATAATTTTGCTCGAATCCAGACGAGTCTGAGAAGAGAGAGTTTTTCGAGGATACAGCGAGCGTTTGCAATTGACCTACGAGGTGTGGCTTAGTTTTAAGCACGCGTTCGTAGACACCATTCTTTCTGGCATTCCCACAAAATCTTGCACACTCGTGAAAGCTTGGGATCGCGAACGAGGCAAGGTTTTGGATGCCTGTGCCGAGTGAAAGACACGGAGGAATAGAAAAAGGAGGAATGTACGCGAGAATAAATGGCGTGGAAAATTCGTGCGAGAGTAAGCTGAGGTCAGAGTGCTGGGAACGAGCGACCAAAAGAGAGAGAGAGAGCCGAACTAGGCGAAAGTTATAATGTAACCGAATCATTATTGTCATTATCTCGTTATTAAACATGATCGCCGTTGCTTTATTTCACGTTTCAACTAGGCAAACCTGTTTACAGTCTGCCATTCTTTTATTATACCTGCGCACATAAACGTCGCACATCTTATAATTTCTGTATAATTTCCACGAGAGCTCTATCTCTACAGGGTGACCATGCTGAAACAGTGGAACTTTTACCAAACACCTGTTTTCTCAATTTGTTATCATTTTACATGGAAACGTGTGTTTATATGTGAAAAACAACGTTTCTTAAATGACCAAAATTTACCCTGCCTTGTTTATTTTAAATAATAAATTACACGTATAAATTATGTACGGACACGTATGATACACGTGTCTCGTTATGAGAATTGCCAGAAAATTTTCTAAGGAATCCTACGGTTTTTAATTTTAATTTACAATTCAAACACGTTGTGGAAGACAGGCAAACCTGTGTTAATCGAGAAGAATTCGAGGTGTAGAATAAATCGTGTTAATTGCTAAAATATATAGTAAATCCATCGAGATGACTCGGGTTAATCGAACCAGTGGAACGTGTTGGATTCATTACTCGAGTTGGCATAAATCCACGTTAATTTACGAGTCGGTTAACACTGAGACTACTAAATAAGCTAAGGAGATTAGTTTCGGATTTTTTATTTGCTCCATTACCGAAGATATGCGGCTACTTTGTCCAAATAGGAACGTAATTAAGTACAGTTAATTATCTCCTTCTACATGCCACTTTTTCTCCTTTTGAATACGCTTTATACATTTTTTAAAATACTTCAGAAGCTTCTTTC